>NC_048901.1:1287159-1430052 GCF_011077185.1 Oxyura jamaicensis | reverse complement strand
CCCCCAAATTAAATAAATAAAATAAAGGAAATAATCACTTAAAAGTATCTTAGTTTAAAAAATGAATGTCGATGCACTTAAAACCAAAAGGAAATGTTTTGCTGGAGCTGATGCTTTTTTCTGCTATAGAGGGAGAAAAGCAGCCTCATTGGTTTTGTGCTGTGATGGTCACCACTCGCTGGTATCAGTAGAGAAAGCACAATGGTGCAATGGTATGTAAAGAAGAGGTGAAAGTGCTGCAAAAGAAATATTTGAAAATTATGGCATTTTGTCACTCAGCTTCAGTCTGTCAGATGGACTGGAATTTAAAAAAAAATTGCTAAACTAAAAATTATTTTGATTATTTAAGTCAGAATCATTCTTTAATATTTGTAATTGTTTGGCCCTTACAACTGTACAGTGAGTTAATAAAAATGACTTACAGTGGGACATTTTTTTTTTTTACTAACAACTTGTAATGCTCACTTCTGTGCTTCAGGGATTGTTCCTTCTTTAATGCAATTAGCATTTTTATGCTGAAAGAGGCATGTTCTTACTCAAGCCATTAATTATTGAGCAACACTAAATAAAAAATCTCAGCTATGCATGTGTGCATTTCTGTATGTTTCTTCAGGCAATTAATTTTTAATTTAACAATGTCGTATATTGGCAGTAATTTTTAGCACAGTAAGGCTGTTTTATGCATTTCATTGTCATTTAGTAAATCAACTGTAGGCTTGCATACACAAGGAAGCGCTTTTTGAGCCAGGGTGTTGAACTGAATTATTTTATATTTTTGTACGCTTTCCAGGAAATAAGCATAAACTAGAGTGATAAAGCTGCCTCAGAATAAATCATATTAAAATGAAGTAGCAGAGTGTATTGAAAGATTATTTAATAGAGTTTCTGAGCATCAATCTTGGAACCAATATTGTTTAATATTTTCAGGATCAGGTTTGCACAAAATATGTAGTATTCTGTTGAAATTTACTAACCATTCAAACTCCGGAGGCATCATAAATAGAGGAGATGTAATGAATTGCTAGACAGAAAGCGTGGAATGGACATTGAGAATGCATTTTTATTTATTTATTTATTTTAAGATAGATGAAATTCCATAATACAGAAAAAAAATATACATTTGGGGAACAAAAGAAAGATATTCTAAAATAGTCTAATTTCCCATCAGTTTGAGGGAAGAAATAGTTTGAAGTACTAATTAATCCAGGTATGATGGTGAGTTGCCACACTGGGGGAAAAGGGAAATTCAGTTGTAGACTGCATCACTTAAGATCATTGCAGGAGAATTACTGTTCTGCTAGTCCCATGTGCAAAACCCTGTTACTCTATAGGGGGATATGCTCTGCTCAGCGTGGGGTTGTGTACAGTACTCCTGGTTAAGAAGCATGAATTAGTACAGGTGAGGATTGAATCTGATGTGGAGTTTGAACATCTTATATAACAGTGCCTTTGTAATTTGTGTTTTATTTATTAAGTTTTATGTTAGATGCTAGTGAAATACTATAATTTAATACTTAAATCCTTAGAATTCAAACTCATATGTGAGAAATAGGAGTGACTCATTTTTATCTAAGGTCACCAGAATTTTCAAAGGTGACCTGGAGTGCTTTGATTTGGGGATGAATAGTTTTAGGTGCTTGCTTTGATTCTTTTCCTTTCTGAAAAACACAGCCTTTCAAATTTCAGATACATAAATTGAAGATCTATAAAATTCATCAGTCATGTCATTTCTGAAAATTTGTACTTAAGAACAATTAGTCTATTTTTCTGCCCGTTGGATGATAAGTATACTTCATGCCTTTTCATTTGAGAATGTTGTCTATGACACTTTTTAACATTTCATATAATTTTCATTATATATATGTGTGTTATTATATAGTAGTTCTTTTTTATTTAAAAAGGACTAAAAGTGCTCATTGTAAATGCAAACATATCTTAATGTTTTGATTATCTCAAAGGAATAAAAAAGCTCACTGCACACATAATTTTCAGTATATAGTATTTTTATCTAAAGAAACTGGAGTGTTAAGCAGTGGAATAGTCACAAATGGACATTAACATACACATCTGCTGTGTTATGTGATGCTATGGAAATATACAGAAGAGTGCAAACAGAAATAATTGCACAATAATAGAAGAGATTCAGACTGTTTATACATATGAACACTGGATTGTACAAAAATTGTGTGTACTGAAGTCCTTATATTATATATTATATATGGTATTTCCATGTCAGTAAAAATAGCTACGGCTCATGTTGACTTTATTCACTGTTCCTCAAGACCTGTTGTGGATAACTTTCAGGAATACATGGATTTTTGTAGTGTTAATTTGCAGTCTTGGAATCTAGGAGTTAATGAACATGATGCATGTCTAGAGGAAGGGCAATGAGAAGGGGAGAAGTGAAATTCTTCCAGAGAACAGACACTGATAGTGAATGGAGTAAAATCCAGGTGGAGACCAGTCACTACTGGAGTCCTCCAGGGCTCGGTACTGGGGCCAGTTCTCTTTAATATCTTTATCGATGATCTGGATGAGGGGTTCAAGTGCACCCTCAGTAAGTTTGCATACGACACCAAGTTAGGTGCGTGTGTCGATCTGCTCGAGGGTAGGAAGGCTCTGCAGCAGGATCTGGATAGGCTGGACCCATGGGCCAAGGCCAACGGTATGAAGTTCAACAAGGCCAAGTGCCAGGTCCTGCACCTGGGGCACAACAACCCCAAACAGAGCTACAAGCTGGGAGATGTGTGGTTAGAAAGCTGCCTGGCAGAGAAGGACCTGGGAGTAGTGGTTGACAGTCGGCTGAATATGAGCCAGCAGTGTGCTCAGGCGGCCAAGAAGGCCAGCAGCATCCTGGCTTGCATAAGAAGCAGCGTGGCCAGCAGGTCTAGGAAAGTGATTGTCCCCCTGTACTCGGCTCTGGTGAGGCCGCACCTCGAGTCCTGTGTTCAGTTTTGGGCCCCTCGCTACAAGAAGGACATGGAGGTGCTTGAGCGAATCCAGAAAAGGGCAACGATGCTGGTGAAGGGTCTGGAGAACAAGTCTTACAAGGAGCGGCTGAGGGAGCTGGGTTTGCTCAGCCTGGAGAAGAGGAGGTTCGGGGGTGACCCTATCGCACTCTACAGGTACCTTAAAGGAGGCTGTAGCAAGGTGGGGGTTGGTCTATTCTCCCACGTGCCTGGTGACAGGACGAGGGGGAATGGGCCAAAGTTGCGCCAGGGAAGGTTTAGGTTGGATATTAGGAAGAAATTCTTTACTGAAAGGGTTGTTAGTCACTGGAATAGGCTGCCCAGGGAAGTGGTGGAGTCACCATCCCCGGATGTCTTCAAAATACATTTAGATGTAGAGCTTAGGGATATGGTTTAGTGGAGGACTTGTGTTAGGTCAGAGGTTGGACTAGGTGATCTTGGAGGTCTCTTCCAACCTAGATGATTCTATGATTCTCTGGGTCAGAGCATATTCTATTCAAAAGAAAAGAGTAGATTTGCTATGGCTTGGGATCTCATGACTAAGCCCCTCTCACAGCACGCGTGGCACTGTCCAAGTCTCTTCTGGGCCTCTTTTATGTTCAGTGCCATAATATCTCCCTCTCTGTATAATGTTTTAATTGAGATTTTTTTTGTTGTTTCTTTTTAATACTCTTTTATTCATTATAGGGCAGCCATTGGTGGACAGGTGACTTAGTCTTGTAATTAACAAATTGGAGAACTATTGCCATATGATTTTTTTTTTTTGATAAATTGACCTATTTAACAAATATCTGTTATTTTGTTATTTTTTTAAATAAATGTTTTCATTTAATATATAGGATATTTCAAATATTTTCTCTCTGAGACCCTTGGGCATTTGTACTTTTGCATATTAAGCTTGCATATCCCCCCGCTGGTGGGAATGGGATCAAGAATTTACTCCAAATATGCTTGTTATTGTGTATCGTTAAAGGGACATTGAGTAAACAGTCATGAAATAAATACCAAATACAAGAAAATTTCAAATAAGATCTTTCCCACTGCCCATCCCCAACTATCTCCTTTGACCTAATGTTATAATTTTCTTGCAAACCTTGTATATCAGAATCTTGAGTATTAGCTATAGCCAGAATTGTGAACTGTGAGTTCAAGAAAACTTACCTTGACAACCTGGTAAAAAGTTCAGTACTCAATATAAAATATGTTGTTTCTTTAGGCTCAATATTTTTTAATGTTTTGTAGAAAATTGAAAGCCTGAATTGTAGTCTGAAGTCTTTTTCATCAGTACAGTTGGTGTTTGATCTAAAGATAAATTTATCAGCAAAACTCAGGCATTTATTTTATTAGTAATTTTCACTATTATCCCTTTTCATAGTGTCTGGTAGGAAATTGGGGAAATCCAATTCAATCATAAATACTGTTTAATGCAATCTTGTTCCCCCCAGAAACTGCCTTAAAAAAAAAAAAAAAAAAAAAAATTATCAGCAGGACATCAGAGAGAACTGAATCGTTTTGCTAGCTCAGAGATATGCTGCAGATCAGCTTAATTTCAAGTGTGTTCTTAGTGGGATCCTTCTGGAGTGAAAGGGTTTTTTCCAACGTCTGTAAAGCTTCTTTTTGCCAACTAGGATCTATGCAACTGTAAACCGCAACTCTTTAGCAGCAATCTGAAAATACATTTGAAGCATATGGGTGTTGAAGCAGGAGAGTATGGGCCATCTGGTCATCATATGTCTGCTTTGCATGCTTGGAGCAGTTTGTCAAGGGGCTCAGAACTGTTTCTGAAGGATTATTAAACAAGACAAAAACAGAAGATTTGTGCAAAGTAGTGAAAGGTCTTGGACCCCCTTTCACATGTGTTTCTTCAGTCTTGAGCTGTAATGTAAAATGAATACGTTTGCCAAATGTTTACTGTCACTTGCTGGGTGGCTTCAGAACCATATCCTCCTGTTGTGTTGGCTCTGGTGCTCCTCAAAGCCTTACCCTCAGGGTTTAACTACAGGCTCCTAGTCTGTGGCTGTGCTCACACAGCCGTGGCACTGTGGGCATGGACTTGGGGAGAAAAGTGCAGCTTGGTCCTGTGGGATG
Source organism: Oxyura jamaicensis (assembly GCF_011077185.1). Taxonomy (NCBI): domain Eukaryota; kingdom Metazoa; phylum Chordata; class Aves; order Anseriformes; family Anatidae; genus Oxyura; species Oxyura jamaicensis. Next base: position 1,424,995 of record NC_048901.1, on the reverse strand, counting down.
TGGTCAGCAAACTGGGCCTGCTACACCTCCTGTCACACTGCCTCCAAGTTGTGTGGCCTGTACGGTTGCTGCACTAAGATGTTTCCCATAAATGTGGAAGTTCTTCACTGCTCTGTGTACCCAGTGACAATGTCATTTCTGCAGCTTTTTTAGGGTCAAAGTATTTAAAATGGGAGGGGAAAAAATAACTCTTTGTCTTTCTCAGGTAGGCATGTTTCTGTCTCGGCACTCAACATGAGACTTAAAACCTCCAAGAGTTATTTTTAACTGTGACAAGAGGGAGTTTAGGATTACAGTTGTCTGCTCCTTTCTTTTTATTCTTTATTTTTTCATGTATGGAAGGGAGTGAGTTTTATATACTGTACAATAGATCTCTTCCAGAACAATCTTTTTCTTGCCATGCTTCCCTGGAATTTTTGATGCTATAACTAGTTGCATGTGTACTATAGAGCATTGAAGTCTTTGTGGAGAGCACTGTCTTAACAGAAGACATGTGCCTGGAAAGATATATGTAATCATTCAAATCTTCTGGTCTTTATTGAACTGGAAATTTGATCAATGCACAGAAAAAATAATTAGGGGAGTGTTAATAAGAACAGTTGGAATATGCTGTATTCACATGAAAAAGTTTGAAATATTTTCCAGTCAGAGGATCAATGACCAGCACACAGGCAGTGATGTATAATTAATCAGGAAGTCACATATTGATATGTCCAGCTGTGGTTTTTAACTGGCTAACAGAAAATATGGTATTAATTAATACTTGGGTATTAATATTGAGAATTTTATATAACTTCACCGTTTTCTGTTTTTTTGTTGTTGTTGTTTTTGTTTTTTTCCCTTGCAAGTTTTCATTTTTTCCTCAACAGTGTGTTCTGCCAAATTTTGCCTATGTTGTAGACAAACCTGTATTATTATTTGCTTAAAAGGAAGAGGCAACCGGTGAGAAAGCCAAGCTCTCATAATTTTTTGGTTTAATGTATTTTTTTTTTTTTCTGTTCTGGGCGGAGTGTGTGGGGCCACGCTACTTCCTTTTCTCTCCCCTCAGTCACATGCAGAATCCTGCGATGGTCTGAGCTGAAGCAGGTGATTGTTGGTGTCTCTTGGTGTGAAGGCAAAGGGGTTGCTGAGGGTTTCTGTAGTTCAAATCCAGGCTAGCACAGGTTTACTAATTCACACACATGGTATGCAGTAATGGAGGCACCAAGCATCCCAAAGTTTAAACCAAAGTCTACAGTGATGGGCACTTGAAAATGAATATATTTTCTGGAGGGCAATATTTTAAGATTATTACTATGTTGAGTTTTTGTTTGTTTGTTTTGTGGTGGGGTTTTGTGTTTTGTTTTCCTGCTGAGTTGAACAGTTTGTACTTCACTGTACATTGACCTGCTAAGATTTCAAGAGAGGTCTGTGTCAGAACAAATCCTCTGCCATGGAGACTGCTGTTGGGGGTCTTGCATTTTCTGTGATTTCCCTGTAAGAGATCCAGGAACACTTTTTTTTGTGTGTGTGTGTTTCGTCTGTATCTTTGAACAACCACCCCTCTTCTTTTAACTTTGTGGTTAGGTTCTGATCAAATACTGCACCAGCCACAAAGCCAGCAGGCTTTCTCTTCCCAAATTTCTCTTGGAAGTTGACTTTGGCTACAACGTAGGCTGCAAAAACCGCAGCATCCTGCATCCTGCCACCTATGTGGCTTTTGGTTCTTGCATCCTGTCCAAGTGTTACTGCAGGCTCTGGGTATTTGCACAGGTATGGGGCTGCTACCTGAGCTGTAGAGGGTGCCAGCTGTTGTGGGAAGGATGATGGGGCTTGGACACTGCTGTCACCTGGGGCCCTGCATCTGTGCCATCGCGCTGTGGATTCTCCAGCACATCTGTGTCCAGGCTCTGACCAAAACAATGTCCCCCGTTGTTCTTATAAGTTCCTATCTCTTGATTTTGAAATAAGTATTTATGCTACTGAAAGAACATCAAAAGTGTTAATGGCATTTGTGCCATAAGTAATGAGATTGGTTACTGCATAATCAGCACAGGATGGTTTTGCCCCAGTATCAAACAGAAGGGAAAACCTGCTTGTAGTTCTGAATTAAAGGCAATCATTCCCTATGAGAATATGTATATATGTTCATGTGGAATACACAGTTTAATTTATTAACTATTCTCCCATATTCAGATTAGTTTTTTTCAAATACTTTTTCTTCTCTGAAATCTAAGATGACTCCACTGATTTAGATGGTGAAGAACAATATTGCCTTTTATAAGAGCCGATATAAAATGCATAGATGGTAGCACATAAATATTTATCTGTTTCTATAGTAGCTGAACATAGTCACTTCACATGTGTTTTAAAACTCATAGTTCAATGCTCATTTGACCTCTTGAAAATAAGCATGAGTGAAATAAGATTATGATAACAAAAACCTTTAGGCTGAAATCCTGATTTCCTAACTCCTTTCAGGTTTCACTGAATATAGATCATTCTTCTATGATTTCATTTTATGACTTCAGTTTATCCACAGAGTTGAATGCGATACTGATTGCTAAAGTGTCTTAGCCTCCAAGCATATTGTCCATATTAACCTTGCACCTTTAATAGCTTTAGATATTTCTACTTGTTAATCAGCTTTCTCTCGTGATGTTGTACTTCCCCAGGCTAACAGCTGCTCTTAGCACAGATCTGAAATCCTCTTCACTGAGTTTGGAGAGACAACACAAAAACATTTCTGTTAAGAGACTTAATTTGTCCATCTCCTCCCGCCCCCCCCCCCCCCAAAATTCCTGATACCTTCCATTTCCTCATCCGTGCAAAAACTCAGGTCTCTCCTGCCTTCTGTTCTAGCCAGAGCTGTGTTCTGGGCTGTGTTAGCCTTCACACTCAGCTATGCATGAGCAATCTCTCCACCCTTCACTGTGCTGATGACCTTACAGGGTCGCCAGCTGCCTGTTCCCTTGACTGCTGCTTTTGCTCTGTTCTGCTCAATACATTCATGAAAGGATCTTTCTAGAAGCAGTAGAAAAGTAATGATATTTTGGAAGACAAACTGCTTCCTTGGACAATATTTCACCCATTCTTGGCAGTAAGCTTTAATATTGACAATACTAGCCTATTTATGGCTCACACTTCGGGCTAAAGGCTTTAGGTTCAAGGCTAATGGATTGTGATAGTGAAATGAGTTTTCCAAATTCTGTTGAAATCTGAAACTCCTACTTATGCACCTTGAGGTGCAGTGTCACCATCTAATGATAGTGGAGCAAGAAGTGAACTCGTTTCCTCGAAAAGGTCAGAAGCATGCTAGAAACTGGAAGGATTGTGTAGAGATAGATGTATCTGAATTCTTATTCCTTACTTATTGCTCTCCCTCTCTTAATGATCAGGGAGTTGCTGGAGTAGTATGTAGGTGGAGATTATTTGATTCTTGTTCTTGCTCATATTGTGGTTGGTTTCTTGTTTGCAGTTACCGATCCTGCAAAGTATTAGAATTCCAAAAAAAGGGACGGGGGGACAAGCTCTAAATTATAAAAAAGAGTCATTTATATTTCATTAGTGACATAAGATTAGATACACTATGCTGCCTGTGATTACTCTTTAAAATATAAACATCTCAAAAAACATGAACATAAAGATATACTGAACCAGGTATTGTAAGTAGAAAATTAAGACTGAAGATGAGTGTTATTTTAAGTTCTTTAAGTATTGAAAAAATAAATCTAAACCACAGAGCAATAATATTGAGAACTCTTCCTAACATCTGCAACCAGTTTAATGAGGTTTTTGCATTAGTTTGTGTTTTTTTTTTTTTTCTTTTCATTTTTTTTTTTTTTTTTTTTCTCATGTAGATGAGATGAGTTCTATTTTGAGCAGGTTTTGTAAGATTTGGGGGAGGGGGCGGGCAGGGGAAAGGGTGAGCAGTGTGAGCAAAAGAAAGGGGAAATACTCAGGGAAAGACACTGGACTGACTGATGTAGGAAATCTCTTCCTGGTCAATCAGGATCCTTAATTCAAGTCTGTAGTCTGCCATCCAAGCATGGTGTGTCCATGAGAGAGAGAGAGATGGGGGTGCAAAATGTCTGCCACAGATACTGTCTGGCTACTAGGTTGTAGGTCATCACTTGTTCATTGGTAAAAGAAACATTGTTCTTAACTGTCTGGGTAGATCTAAAGCAATTTATGAGGAACATAAGTAGATGGTAGTATGTAATTAAGCATTCAAGTATGTTTGGAAAGCCTGATGTATCCTGAAACCTCAAATTTTTGTTGCTGCTTCTTCTTGCATGTCAAGTCTATGAACTGAGAGCCAGGAAACCAATACACATCTCAATTGTTCAGTAAAGTGTGATATTGTAAACACTCTTGTCTCTGTGGAGACCTAATAATATTAAAAAGGTGATTGATGCCTCCAGTGTACAACTACTGAAATTAGAGAGAAGTCTTCTTTGTAAAGATTTCATCTTGGGGTGGAAGGTGGTTTTGTTGTTGTTCTAAATGGACGCTTCTCTTGGGAAATTAAAAAGATTGGTAAAGCTCCGAAGGAGAGAGATGCACTTCTGAATAGCAAATAATTTCATCATTACAGTGACCTCTTTCCATTGTAGAAGACCAAAGTTCAAGTCCCTTCTCAAATAACTTTGATTTAGGACTTGCATTTGGACCCTTGGACTGCTTTCTCTAGTCTCTGTCATTTTTTCACCTGTCTTCGATATGTCATTCCACTTGGGAGTACTTGAGGCTAAACAAACTCTTCAATTCTATGTGAATTTCATTATGTTTTTTTTTTGTTTGTTTGTTTGTTTTTTGTTTTTTTGAAAATAAGCTTCCTCTGCAAACAAGCTCCTGTTGTGGAACAATACTCAAAAATGAGATTTTTTCTCACACAGCTAATCTTCTCTGCATGGTTCAATTTGAATTCTGTTGGACATGATTTAATTCATTTTCATGGTTTGTTTGACTGCTCTTTAATACAAGTTACAACACATTTTATATGCCATAGCACAGTAAAATTATTGTATAATAATAATAGTATGTAGAATATACCCTTGCATAAACAAAAGATATTCAGAAAAGCATCACAATTATTTCCCCAATTATTGATAAATCTAGTGGAAAGGCTATGTGAGGGAGAAACATAACTTACCTGTATCAGTACTGCTTTCTTTTAAAAAGAGACAGAATTGTAAATATCTGGATTGGGCATGACAGTTTGTAACTCAGGTGTGTGTGCAAAACCTACAGCAGAACTTCTAAACTGAGTAGGAAGAAGTACTTTCTGTGGCCAGCCCTTAGTTTCCTAGAGGAATAGTGATGAGTTAATATTACTAAGTGAATGTAAGGTTGGATGTTAGGAAGAACTTCGTTACTGAACGGGTTGTTAGTCATTGGAATAGGCTGCCCAGGGAAGTGGTTGAGTCCCCATCCCTGGAGGTCTTTAAAAGACGTTTAGATGTAGAGCTTAGGGATATGGTTTAGTGGAAGATTGGTTAGCGTTAGGTCAGAGGTTGGACTCGGTGATCTTGGAGGTCTCTTCCAACCTAGACTATTCTGTGATTCTGTAAGTTTGAATATGGTCTGTACTGCTGCGCCTTGTGGGAAAATGAAATTAGGCTGCTTAAACTTCATGTGATTGTGGGTGGTGGTGGTAGGTTTTGTTTGTAGTTGTTCCTGTTAGTTTATGCAGGTTCGGTCATGACATTATGATGGTTGCGTAAGAAAGGGAGTTGGGGCATAGTTAGATGTTCCCTTGGGACAGTTTGTGGCTCAGAGTTAACAGCACTGCAAATAAAAGGTGGGTTTGCTACAACGAGAGTAAGTAGGAAAAAAAAACTTGAATCTATGGTTGCTGGATTAAATATATACTGCGCATTCCAGGTTATAGAGTTTACACAGCTTTGTAAGAAGTAGATATTAGGATGGAATTACAACAGAATAATTAAAAAAAAAAAAAAAAAGGCAGTTACTATCTGTTTTGTTTTGCAGCATTTGTGTGCTTATAATAATTTAGTTTACAAAAAAATTCCTGAGGCTTGATTTGATAGATGTCAGTTTCTGTTCTGATTTGTTTTATTCATGCTGGTAGCTCTCATTTTCAGGGCTACAGCAGTTTTCACAGTGTGGTTTTGTGCTTGTGCTGGCAATGTGTGTCAGCCCTGGAGAGGTTCTGCAAGTGCGAAATTACAAGTCAGGATCCGCAGCAGGACTGGCCCCTCTGACCTGGATTTAATGTCAAATATTTTATATCAGTATTAGATTACTGACTTCAAGAAAACCTGGGAAAGGATATGCTTGTCTTCATGGGTTGGAAAACAAAACAAAGTATGCACAGAAAACACGTGCATAAAGCTTATTCAATTGTTAGTGCATGACTCATCTCAGAGTGAGACACAAAAGCCTACTGGTGATAATATCTTACTGCTTGTGTCAGTTTATGCATCAATTATGCCTCTTCCATACATTCTTTGAGTGTGCAGAGTCAGAGCCATTGGGTCCATACCAGTACCTAGTACTGCTTTATTGCTCGTGCTTGGGGAAGGAAGGAAGAAGAGCCCTAACTAGGCCATCATCACCTATGTGTCTTTTGAGGAAAGAAAACCCAGTGTGGGAAATGTTTATTGTTTCCCTGAATTCAAGGAAATGAGTCTGTTAACTAGGGACTTTCCTTATCTTTATGAAACTTAGAAGCTATAGAACTTCATTTGCTGCGTGTATCTACAGGCACTGCACAAAATCAGAATCTGACCCTCAGAAATCTTTTTTGGGACCTGTAGAATTTCTACTTGCTTGACTTCTTATTTTCAAAGAACTATACAACAACTAAAATATTAGCAAAGATATGCCTAAAACTGCTTTATTATTTTTTCAGTTATCAGCTTATATTTCTGTAATTATGCATGCAATTATTTGTATTTTTTATTTCCATTTCTTGTAGCATAACTTATAACCCTGGCTACTGTGTTGCCTGTTATTTACTGCTTCTAACAGAACAATGGAGAAGTCCATTGAGTATCTTATAAATCAAGATTTCTTTGAAGATATTTTTTCCTTTTAATTCTCAACCGTGTCTTGGACAGTGCTTCATGGATTAAATAGAAAATAGACTGTGGATGACTTTACCCGGTCAATTTCCTGTTGCCGTGATAAATTACAAGATTATTTGAGCAATACCTGAATGCACTCAAAATAAACTCATACACTAAAAATGAATTAAACATATATGTTGTTAGGATTAAAGGGAGATAAGGACAATCATCCTTGGAAAAAATTGCATTGTTACCAGTGGAGGGTGTTTACCCATATTTAGCAGGGTGATCTGTTATCTATCATTTCTATTTCATTGTCTATGAATGACTGTGTGAAAAATGCTGTGTGTATACCAAAAACTTGATCTATATTCCCGAAAGCACCTCAGTTATACTACTATATTAATTATATTGTTGTTATCATATTAAAACTCTCCTGTAATGGGTTAAAGTGTGAGGATTTACTGAGGTACAATGAAGCATACATTTTATCTTTATTTTCTTAATAAGAATAAGCTCTCCAAGTCCATAAAATCTGCAAGACTTTTATGGATCTTGAACCAACTATCCAACTATCAAAACTGTGAATAAGAGCAATGCTATTGTCTCTGTAATTTTTGTCTATAAACAGAAAATGCTAGGTAAACTAGCTTTGTTAGTATATTTACAGAGTAACGGAGTGTGTGAGTTTCACTATGTTGGGTCCGTGAATGGTCCGCACAGTTGTAATTACTTAATGAATAACTATTCATCTTGTAGGAAAAGCTCAAAAAATAGCATAGGAGAAGGGAGTGGACAGCTGTTGTATCAGCAGACAGGAAACAATTACATCTCCTGTGACTTGAAATGGATACCTGTTGTTGGAAGCTCTGTAAAATTTGTTGGATGCTTCTTCCATTTCAAATTAGCGTAGTTGCATTTCTACTGTAAATGTGAACAAAGTGATAAAGCTCTTCCTCCCCGGGGGCAAGACTTTGCACTTCTCATTGAACTTCAGGAGATTCTTGCCATCCAACCTCTCCAGCCTATCAAGGTCCTGCTGGATGGCTGTGTGGCCCTCTGGAGAGTCAGCTACTCCCTTCAGTTTTGCATTATCTGTGAATTTACTGGGGGTACACTCTATCCCCATCATCCAGACCCTTAATGAAAATTTTAAATGTGACAGGATCCAGTATTGGGCCCTGGAGTACTCTGCTTGTTAGTGGCCTCCACTGACCACTACCCTCTGGGGTTTTTGATCCATCCTTGTCTGCTCATCCAGCCCATCACCTTCTCATTCAGTAGGACTCAGAATCATAAGTGTGCAAATGCTGAATTACTGTCTAGGATTTTGGTGGCCTGATTGTGGTGATCACATTTGCTTTCTGAACAGGCATAATTTACATCCTGGCTAGCTGCTGCCTTTATTGTCTGTTTAGAAACGTGCATCTCAGCAACAGGAAAGTTTCTTTCTGTCACTGACTTTTTCTCAAGTATTGTGGCAACTGTGGTTGTATTCACTGCATGTGGAAAAATGGAAGGCATGTTATGCAAAGATTCAGAGCCTGAATACGTATACATTAATTGATGCTTTTTTAGCCAGGAGCCCGTGCTATTACTGCAATTAAGAAGGCAGTGTTTGGAGAGGTTGAACTCTGCCAACTTCAGATGTGGTTTAATATGAATCAAATCAATAAAGTGATTATTAAATCACTTTAATAAAGATGATGAGTGTGATTAAAGCTGCAGATGCTTTGGGTCACAGCAGAACAGATTACATTCAGCTCCATTAAATAAAAACTGGATTTGAAGTTTTTAGCAATTTTGGGGGCTTTGGAGCCATGGAAGAATAAATAAAGGAATACAATTTTGTATGTACAATTCTGGAGCAAAATTTGGAACAATTCTAAATTAGTATTGAATTTAAAGACACTTTTTATTGAAGGTTTCAGGAGAATTATTTTGGAGGAAAAAAAGAAAAAAAAGGTAGGAAATTTTCTCTTGAGGGAAATCCTGAATTTTGTGTGAAGAGAAGCACAAACCCTAAGCTGGAGATGTGAGGTTCTTTTACAATTTTATCTCAAATTGACAATTAGTGCACAATCAACTTTATTAATACCTGCAACAAATAACCCCTGCCTTTACAATTCCCCTGGAATCTAACCTACAGATAATACAACTCTTTGTAACTGATAAAATTGGAAGCTTAGTAGTCATTTATACATGAAAATATTGAATTAAACAGTACCCTTACGCCTGTTTTTATTTTAAACTTGAATTTGAACTTGTAAACTAATTTTACACATGAATTTGTATAGTTTTATGGTTCAATATGTAGCAGCATTTAAAGAGGAAAAAAATCTTGAACATTCTCTCAAGGAAAACTTGTCAGTTTAGGCTAAATAACAGCTAGGGCTTTTGGTACCATATTGTGTCTGGGAATCACCTGGGATTTACAGCGGATGCAAAGGGTAGTAGTTTGATTACGAGAGAAATAATTAATTGACATCTCTGTGACTATCTTTCAGCTAGATCATGGCTATTACTTCATAATGTCTGCAAATCTGGGATGATATAGAGCATTTTGTTGCTTTTGTTTCCCTTTGGTAATGTATTTTTAGTAATTATTAAGCCTTTGAAATCTCATTTCTCTCAACCCTAAATACTGTGGCAGAAATTCTGCTGCTTCAGTGGCCATGGTATGTAGTCACCTGGGAAAGTAAACTTAGAACATGAATTTCCTAAGCGGTGTGGAATGAGTTTTCAACAGAAAACTTGTGAAAGTTTCTTACAGTGCTCTTTCTGAATGGCCAAAGATATTTGGATTAGCAATTTTTAGAACTGACACTTATTTATACTTATTTATGTAAGTGAAGCAATTTCAGAATGCTGATCCTTCACATGTATCAATATTAGAGCCAGTTTGGGTGAGTGTAGGTGATCAGTAACGCTGCTTGCTCTTTCTAATGGCTAGGGTTCATTGTCCTGAGTATCATGTTGGCTATGGGTCTTTTGAGTGATTTCAAGAGAGATTGAGAAAGAAGAGAAGGGGAAGGGGTCTTTCTGAACAGCAGCAGTTATGCCATAAGTCTGGCAGAAGGCCCTGATAAGCATTTGGCAGGATTATTATTTTTTTTCACTTAAATGGACAGTGGTATTCAGATGATTCTTTAGAGACTCAAGTAAGACCAGATGGGCATTCTCATCAGTTGTTTTTACCACTGTAAAGGGATATGTAGTTAATGCAATTATTAAATTATGGTTTTCCTCCTCATTCTTGAGTAGGTTCAATGGAGCTAAACCCCTATTAATATCTGGCTTACACAGTTGTGTCTTTCTGCCTTTCCCCATGAATGAAATCTAACAATTATTATTTGTTTTAAATTTGATCTCTTTAGCTTGCTGTTTTTACTGTTGAAAAAACAATTGGTCTGTTATTGCTTGTAAAGTCTCCTAGTGTGGCTCCACAGCTGGAGAGGATTTGAGCACACACAGAGCTTAGCTCCCAGAGGGCATTCCTCTGATGTGAAAGGGCCACTGAAGGCTTTAGAGCAGCATTTTGCATACAGCAGCTTTGTTTCAGATGTGCAGCACACAAGTCTCAAAGTGCTGCTTGTTATGACTGTGTCAGGAAGAATGGGTGGCTGTGCAAAACTTCTAGATCATGGAATGAGCTGTGTAACAAAAATTGAATACATCCCACCCCCAATCGCCTGGCGTATCCTTCAGGAATTGGATTCTCTGTCAATCTGTTTCTTTTCTCAGTCATTGGAAACCAACCTCCTACCTAAGTGTATTGGGGCAATCATTAACAGTGCAGTAGGAGGGAATACCTCAAAATTTTTGTTTGAGCACAAAATATTTTTATTAGAAAATAACATTATTGTAGAAAGCATGAAAAAGAAAGGTTGGGTTTTATTTTCCTTTGTAATGCCTTATATATATATATATATATGTATATGTATGTATTTACCAAGAATTGTAGTCTTTATGAGTGGCTTGCCTATTCTATCAAAGAGACTACCTGTCTTTCCTGAAGCTGGAACATAGACTGAAATGAATGCCGAAACTGGACAAATGCTTCTGTAAATTCCAGTGATAATTCTGACAGCACTAGTGATAGCCTTTGTTTTGATAGCTGAAGAATGAACCTAAAGCAGAACAGATCTTTGAGATTAACTTTGCCCGACAGTGACTGAGCTGACTTCAGCTGGCTGGGAGGTAGCTGTTATGGAATGATGTGCTGTAGTTCACATATGCACATGGCAGGTTGTTTAAATGTATATGTATATTTAGATATCAGAGATTGAGAATTGATAGCTGATAGTGATCTTTTAGTTTCTCTTTGGACACGGGATTATAGGATTTATAGATAAATGGTTTATACCTTGTTTGCTGGGCCTCTCTGAAGAGAGGCAAGGAGCCCTGTATTAGTGGAACTGTGGAAATGTGGCCATGGGGGTCTACAAGCCCCATGGTTGGTGATAACATCAAACTCTTAACAATGAGGCCATCAGGAATGTAAAGAGTTTAGAGGGAACAAAGAAGGGTGATTCAGGAGACGTCTTGCCATCTTGAGTTGCTTGTTCTCCAGCCATTAAGGCATGGAAGTTTCTGGGTGTTTGCTAGTTGCCAGGCAAAGTTGTTGACCAATGAACAGTTAGTGGAAAAGTCCTGCTGTGGGGTGAGTGGTGTAAGAAGGGAGCCTGTCCTCGATATGGGGAGGCAACAAGGATGATGAAGTTATGTCCTCAATATGAGAGATGAAGTTAGGCCGTCAATAAGAGGGAGATGATGTTATGTCATCAATAAAGAAGTAGCAGTTACGGATCCTAAAAGAACCTTGGTGTCCGTGTGGTTGTTACGCCACATTGAACCACAAGTTTTGAATAACAGAACTATCTGGTATCATGTGCTTGATATAGAAGCTAGTTCCCAGTGTTGTTTTTTCCCAGACTCAGTTCGCCTTCTCTGAAATGTTCAGACTGTGAAGAGAGTAAGCCTTTTCCAGAGTTCCAACTGAGCAAAACACTCAGTGAGCTAACATTTACTTTCTTCTGGCTTGAGGTTTTGGGACCATGGTGTTTCTGAGCTTCAAACTGTGTTCCATGAAAGCACATAAATTTCAGCTCAAGCTTTTCAGCAGACTTCCTAAATGATCTCTTTGCCTGCAGAGCCCTGTTTGCCCTCCGGCGCTCTCTTGACTGTATTTCTGTGGCTGGGTGGGCTGCAGCTTCTGAGCTACCAAATGGCACCAGGTAACTATCTGGAGACATTGCTCAATATAGTCTATAAGCCTTCTTCTAAAGCATCTTGTAGGGAGGTGGAATCAGGAGGTGGACCGATATTTCAAAGAGGCCATCTGGGATATGGATGCAGACTACAATAGCAGATCTTGTACATATTGATTCCAACTGAAAAGACTGAAATTCAAAAAGCCCAACACCCTGTGCCACCAGGAGCTAACAGCTAAAAGCTATTGCAAAAGGTTCTGCCTTTGAGCTGGAATCAGAGCACTAGAAACAGGTTTGTTTGTTGTTTTGTATTTTTTCTATTTTTAGATATTTTTTGTGATAACAACAAAAAAACTTACCTTTTTGTAGACTTTCCTTGGGTTCAATTTCTATCATATTTATGCAACTTTGCTCAGAATAGCTTCTTTATAGGAATATGGTAAATGCTTCCAACATGCAATGTGTCATAACCTCAAAAATCTTATCTAATTTTCTTTTCCACCTGCTTTTGTTCCCTACTGGTTATGTTGCCATGATGCCTGTGGGCTTCATGATGGTTTGCTATATTTGTATGCATATCTAATCTGCTAGCTGGTTTTTAATTTTTGACCTTGCATATTTAAATGCCTTACTTCATTTGAGCCGTGAAGGATTTATTCTTTACATATAGAAACAAGATCAGTGGATGCTCCTTTGTGCGCTTTCAATCCAGTTATCTTTGTACAAAAATTGCAAGACTGAAATTTAACTGATCTCCATCATCAGTGTTGCTGCAGTTTAATGACGCTGAAAGAAATTCAAATTAAGAGGATCAAATGCAAACAGAAATGTGGTAGGTGAAAAATTGTATTTTTGGTGTCTGAGCTCTCCTCAGCTGTGCCACATGCTACGCTGCGATTTTACAGTATTTCCACATAGTCCATGACTATTGAAAATAGTAGGACCACCTACCTCACACGGTTCATGTGAGAGCTGCGGATGTCTGCTGTTGGAAGAGTAGCTCAGAGAGCCAAGGTGGGTGTCCCAGGGCAAGCATTTACACACTGCATGCTCCCCATCAGCAGTTTGCAACTGGCAGTGCCCGTATTGTCATCCCCTGCCCATTGCTTCCCACCTGAGCTCCTGCTCATCACAGAGAGGGTGGCCAAATCCTGCCCATGTGGCCACTGGTGCCTGGGCGCTGCATTGTGCCTGGCTGAGTTGGAATCTGCTTTGCTGCAAGGGATGAGTGAGGTTCATAGTGTCATCCGTGCACTGGAGAAACCAAATGGACCACGTTCTAGAAAGATTTTAGGTTACTTCAGCTTTCTGTATTCTCAGCTCTAGTGGGCAAAAAACATTTATATTCGTGGTTACTGAATCATGAAGCAAGAAGTATTTTTATTTGTATTTTATTTAGTATTTCTTCATCCTTGGAGTAATCTACGAGAATATTGGCATAGAGTCAGAGACATATGAAAGACAGTATGTTCAAAATAACTGTGATCACTTGAAGAACTTAAATTATGATAATCAGCTGGCAGGAAAAATTTAATTCCAGAGATAACTGTTTATAATTAAAATACAGTTCTAGTGGGGATTGACCTCGTCATATACTATTACTTGTGTAGGATTTATTAAATTTGCAGGTAAAAATGTACTGCTACCCCTTCCCTGTGAAATGAAAATCTGACCTACTTTTCTCTTTAAAATATATATATGTACATATATTGCTCTATAAACTAAAAAACTACTTGTGAAAGAAAATGAAAAGTAGCTCTGATCCAAAGAAAAATTATTTAAGGTTTAGTAATTTCTTATTAATACTGAAATCTATATTAAATACAAATTAAAGAAAATACCCATTTGAACAGAAATGCCTTTTGACTCTGATTAAAATGAGAAAACATTAGAATGTTATACACAAAAAAAGTCTAAAGAAAAAAGGTATTTAATTATTTTTAATCAATTCTGAACAACGACAAAATCTAAGTTATTCAGCCAGTAGCTATAATCAATTTTGGATGGACAAAATAGGCATCTCAACAACATTCAGGATTTGCTGCAATATTTCTGGCAAAAGGGATGCAGTCTGTATGTGATGGTGCATTCAGAATTGTAAAGACGTAGCTTACCTGGGGTGTTGGGGGGAAGGAAGCAGGTTCATTAAGAAGGGCCATCTTGTTACAGATGACATTAATTAGCTGTGACACAGTTTCTGGAAGAGCAACAGGAAAGAGTAGCTCTCAAAATCAGAGCATGCACTGGACTTAATTATCTTTCCTTTCTGCTGTTTGATGTTGTCAGTTCCTCAAATTAGAGCAGACCCCTAGCCAGCTCTGCCAGTGCTGCTGCTTTCCTTCGGAGCTGCGCAGCCACCAGTGCCTTAGCATCCTGCCCCCAGCTCATTTAGTGAGAATTGCCACTAGGTATTAGTTCTAGCTTGTAAGGCTCTTCCAGCATTTAGATTTGCAGTGAAAAAGGTGGTTGATTGTCTTAATGCCTGACCCGCATCAGAAGTGGGCCAAGTGCCATGTAAGGGTGGGGGGCATGTCTCCGAGTAGGACACACTAACCACAGGCTCTCTGTCATTGGCACCCTGCAGGTGGTCATGATAAGCTGAGCAGGGAAAGGGCAACCATTGTGTGCCGGGTCAGCACAGCTTGCCCTGCTCCCAATTTTGTCCTGGGAAGCTGGCGTTTGAAATGTGAATTCTCTTAACACGCCACTTGTGTGTGTAGGAATATGGAATTCCTAAGTGTATTTGAGAGCGAAGATTTCTTACCCTTCCTCTGCAACATCTTTCTGTGCACTAACGAGTGTTAACATAAACCTTGATAGTCCTGCATCCAATGTCTAGTCTACTCCAAACTGGTATCACTATCAGGGCAGCATAGAGGTTGAGTACAATAAACATTGGTGTTTACTGATCATCTTCTTGTCATTGGAGCTACTGCTGTGATATGGAGTCCTCTGTCACAGGTTTGTCTTAGAGCCAGGCTTTTTATTAAATTAATTTTGTATTAATGTTCAATTTTGTATTTTACCTAATTAGTTTTATACAAGTTTTCATAATATTCTATACTTGAAATGTTCTTCCTATTCACTTATATATATATATATATATTTTAATAAATGCACTGTAAGTTATGGTATTCTTAATGTTCTGATAAAAAAAATGAATTTTATAACAATAGCTACAAAACCGTATTCTGAAGAGCCACTAACAATAGATGTATTTACATACATGTGCAGATGCATTCTCTACACAAATCTTCTGACCTGTCTAGATCAGGTTCTTCCAATGTGAGCTCAGTCTTCAGGGAGTTTTTTCTAGACTAGAATAGTAGAATGGGATTCCGAGCATCTGAGATCATTGGTGATAAAGTTACCTTGGACAGACCACTTTAGGCACTATATAAAGATTTAAGATTTTTCAGCAGTATCAAGAAATGTTAAGGAAGAAA
Source organism: Oxyura jamaicensis (assembly GCF_011077185.1). Lineage (NCBI taxonomy): Eukaryota > Metazoa > Chordata > Aves > Anseriformes > Anatidae > Oxyura > Oxyura jamaicensis. The sequence goes on along the minus strand of NC_048901.1, from coordinate 1,409,323 downwards.
TTTTTAAAAGGTTCAGTTGAAACTAAATGAGGTTGGGAGAACCACATGAAAAAAAAATCAAAACAGCAAATGTGGAGCAAGACAATAGCTTTTTTAAATGTAAGCTACAGGATTTATTTCTGATACAATACTTGAAGTTATTAAGGAAAGGAGAATTTGACATTAGCTTTACTTTATTGCTGTTTTGTTTTAAAGTTTGAACAGCACACTGACATCAGATCAGATCTGGAATATGCTTTCTGACAATCCTGTAAGTGAAGATAATTCACAAAATCCTTGAAACTGGTTATATGAATTTAAGGCTTTGTCAGATAATAAAGAAATGAAAAGCAAACCTTGTGACGCACAATGGTATCTAAGCAGAGGACAGGCCATGAAATAAATCATCTGCATCCAGAAGATATAAGATTTCCATTTTTCCCTTTGAAAATCTCACGTATCTTCAGAGAGATGTGCTTTGTCCCCCAGGCTGTGGGGAGTTGATGCCAGATGCAACTGAATGTTCATATCTGGCAGACAAAAGGTGAGTCTGAACTACGTCCTCTGTAAGCAGCCTCATGAAGATAACAAATCTTTGCATCTTAAACTTTGTTTACGTCTCTGTCCCTGCTGAAAACTCTGAAGATAGGGTTGTTCCTGCCTGAGTGGGAGTTTACAGTACTTGATAACAACAAAGTGTGTTAATATTTGGAAAGTTGGAAATGTGAGGTATTGGAGATTTTTTTCTGTGTATAGCCAAGCAGTCCTATGCAGGTCATTCCCCTGAAGTGTGTTTGTTTTAACTGTTTTGGTTTGTTTTTCTCTCTAATTTTACCTGTGGTTTCCTAAATCTGCTCAGATCTCCCTTTGAACTACAGACATGCATAAACCTGGCTGCAAATAGATGCAGTTAGGCTTAGTCAGGTTTGCTTAATTTGTGAAATTCTTTATTTGTTGTGTAGTCTTCTGGTACAGGCTATGTCACAATAGCAAGAGTGGATGATTCATGGTCGATAATCAAATCTCACATGTAATTCCCTGGGAATGAGGGGTATCTAAAAGATATTTGGTTCAGATTTTACGTTTGTAATTATGGAAAAATACCTATCACATCCACAGAATAACAATTTCCAGATTATCTATGTGCTGTTTTTAAATAATGCTTAGAATACAAATAAATACTTGTGCCAGTTTAATGGTATTTAAAATCAGCCAATGCAATCGAGACTATTTAAGTAGGTAGGTGCAACTTAATGTCAAACTTTTGACTAGAGCATTTAAATTTAAATGTAATCCACGAAGCGATAAATACATCACTAATTAACATTAATGCAACATGATTACAAAATAAACATTTGATTAGTACATTTAAATTTCAGCATAATAAACTGCTGAACTAATTAGTAAATAAAGTGCTGATATTGCCAACCTTTAGATGAGACGTTTGTGTTGTATAAAGGTGTTTATACTTACAGTGCCCTACCTGTGGGTGTGGAAGCTAAATAGCCTAGTAAACAAAATCTTTGAAAATAACTTTTGAGCCCTCACTTGGATTTTCTTTTGATGCAAATTGAGTAACAGGTTCAAAAGACCATGGCTTTGTTAAACCTGCATACAAATGTTGAAGCTGAGAGCATGAGCTCTCCTGGATCCCTGCCCATTGGCTGAGCAGAGATAGCTATCAAGGCCCTACCTGATCAATTAGTTGATTATCTGAATCTGTTGTTCAATGTGTTTTTTGGGAAACTTTGTGCTGAAGGAAGACTTTGTGAAAAACATTAGTTTGGTCAAAATATTCATGTCTCTGGCTGGTGATTCTTCCAGTTTACTGGTGAGTCGTTGAGAGGCTTAACAATATGAAGCCTGGAAGAGCAGCACTGAGCTGCTAGTTCAGATAAATCAATGTTGAAATGTGGACTGGGAATTTCAAAAGGTATCAGCTGTTCTTTGAAAACGAGGGTGAAAACCAAGGTAGATGTGGCTCTGTTTTAAGTTTTGCCTAGAGTTGTTGCAGCCAGTGAGTTTCATTTTTCACTTTCCATTTCAGGTACAGCCTTTTGTTGGTAGACTTGCAATTTCATATGGAAGCTGTCTGAGGTTACATAGCATGACAGTACTGATTATTGAATGAAAGGGGAAAAAATCATGCTAGAGTTTTAGTACAAACTTTTTAAAATACTGCTCTGCTACTGAGGTGTTTTTTTTTTTTTTTTTTTTTTTTTTTTTAAAAAAAAAAAAAAAAAGTGTTACTGAACACAAATTCTTCCACTCAGTATACAAGTGAGCCTGGATGTCCCTGAAGCAAACATATAGAATGTTCATAATAGCATTTTAATTTAATCTAGTTTTCTCCAATATTCAGGGCTTATGTCCTGGTCTTAGCTTCAGACAACATAAAACTGTTTGTTTGTTTGTTTGTATTTGAATATTCTCTTAAGCCAACAGAGATGTTTTCTCTGAAGACCAGAGCTGCTATTACAGATATGAGTTGTTGCTTTAAAAATAATCATAACTCTACATAGAACATAATAATTTTTAAGTTTTTGAACTCACTTCCTTTAAAGTATAAGCTGCATAGAGCAATCCTAGAATACTGAGCAGAAAAAGCTATTTTGCACTTCTTCAGCCCCACACTGAGTGCCAGCTCAGAAACATTTCAAGAACAGCCCATATATCTTCCAATAGACGAAAAGCTTTCTTGGAGAGCTCTCTTACTCTTTTTAAAGCTTTCTTTATTTCTTTTGGCATAAAAGGCATTCAGAAACTGTAAAAGAAATCATTGCTGTAGACATTATTCTCTAGCTAGCTCCTAGCACAGAATGTGTTTCGTTTCCCTGTTATAAGGCAAACTTGTTTCAGCCTTTTATTTTTGCAATAAGATTTAAATCAGTTAACTATAGCAGCTAAGTTAATAGAAGGAGAGAGCAATTCTTCCTAACAGCTTCTCTGGGTTCCCAGTGTTATTTGCAGTATGAAGTGTAGCTATAAATAAATTAAAGCTCTTCTCAATGGTGAGTCATTCCTAAGGGACAACATCTTTGTTGCCATGAAATATGATCTATTCTATAGTGACTTAAAAGCTGTAATAGGGAATATATAATTAGGTCATATCAAGAATATTTGCAGTAGGATTGTGTTTCAGTCTAGGAACTTCTGGGATAGCTGCAGTTATGTACATTGCACAAGAGTATAAGTGGTGGATGTAAGGTTTTACATGTTAGTTATAATAGGCTTTATAATGGCTGCAAAGATTCCCATGTGTTTGCAAAATGGAGATTCTCAAAAGAAGAAAAACATTAATCTTGGGTGAATAGTAATTTACACTTCTTGTTTATTTGGAACCGACTGTACTTCAAATGTACATTAAGTAGAGCATACAGCCTATGGTTAAAGCAATCCACAAGCAGTGCCCAACTGTTCACTCCCACTCCCACAGGTGCAATTTTACCACTTATTCTACTAAGTCTAGTGCCAAGCATCTTGCTAGTGAATTGCACTGTATGGCAGTCCTCTTCCTTCTCGATTCCCATTTGCATAAAAATCAGTCATCTTCTCTCATCTGAAAATCCCCTGTGATTTGGAAGCATCAGCAAACGTTAATACAGTGGTGCTGTGAAGTAAAGTGACTCAGTGGGAAGGCATACCCATTCCAGTAATGTGGTACCGATACCTTTATCCCCTCTACTCCTTGGTTGAGTTGGAATTCTTTCATGACTGAGAGATTTGGGATAGGGATATGGCTTTCTGGGTGTTTGGATTTTGTTTGTTAATTTTCATTTATTGTATTCCTGGTGATTTTGTTGTTGTTGTTCCCATGCACATATTCACATATTGGAGGCCTTGCTTTTCTGGGATTTCAAGGCCAGGGTGGAGCACAAAAGTATTATCACAGTCCTGTCTGTGGCCAGATCACAATTGATTTGCCACAGAGTCCTTACATATAAAGGATTTGTGACTTCCATCTGGACAGTCATTAGGGTACTGCTGTCATCTGTACATTGGGCATACCAAGTCAATTCTTTCTGTTCAGCCCTACATCCCCCCCCCCCCCTCCCCCCCACGGTTTTTATTGAAATTGCACAGATTTTCCTATTTATTTATTTATTTTAAATCAAGGAAGTAAACATTGCTCAGATAAAATCACTCCTTTACCTTTACCTCTTATCTTTTCCTTAGCCTTCCAGTTACGATGAACTCTGAACTGGTAATCTGTGTTGTAAAAACAAAGACTGTACATTTGATCTTCTATTGCAGACAGTGTACATAATTTACATATTTCATTATAGGGCAGCATTTGTAAGTTTTAATATTTTAGTCCAGGGAAATGTTTTGTTTGTTTGTTTGTTTTTGCTGCAAGAGCACATTCTCATTTCCATTGGAAAGGTTTACAGTAGTTGAAAGTACATCTTTATTTTGAGGAACCATTTCAGCTGTGTTTTCATTTTAAAATACGCATGCTCCAATATGCAAATTTTATTTAAGTATTATGAAAGGAAAGAGAAATATGTTTAATGTATATAGTGAAATTTACTTATTTGTCTTCAGTCTGGGATTTCTCATTCTTGTTCCAACTTAAAAAAAACAAACAAACAAAAAAAAAAAAACATATATATTCTTGCTGCTGAATGTTTTCAGTATAGAAGTAACCTTTCTTTGGGCACATATACAAAGTACATTTTAAAAATAACTTTACAACTCCATGAAAATGTATTTGAATACTACCTAAAAAATACAGTTATAGTACTGATTAATTGTAAGACCATATTTTACAGAAGGGATCTATATGCTTTGAGCATTCAATAACGTGTAGTTTTATTCAGAAATCAAGCAACAAATCCCACAACCAATACAAAAAGCCAATGTTACAAATCCAAGTGTTTCATTAATAATTTTCCATTTACTTTTTTTTTTTTTTTTTTTTTAAGCAGAAAACAGAAGTTATTGTTCATGACTTAAGTAGCAGGACAAATGTAAAATATTATAGATCATCACAAAATCTGTGTTATTGTGAATGAAATTCAGATAGTTAAATCAAATGGATACGTTGAAATATATTTTCATGGTATTTTTTGAGTTGCTTTTGGTTATGCTCATGGTGTGTAACTACTAGACTCTGCTCATCTAATACAACTTTTACAAGTTCTGCATTTTTAAAACTCAAGCAATTATAATGTATTAGATATGCTGCTTTTAGGAGAAAACAAAAATTTGGATGACCGATGCTCAAAAGTACATACTTGGATCTCAACCTATGGTATATCACTTTTTTATTCATCTAATTTATCTATTGCTACTCAGCATGTCAACTAATTTTGAAATATTTAATTTATGTATAACTCATGCTATATTCGGACAGAGGTGTTTCCTGCTTGATACAGCCAATCTGGGAAACTCAAGCAGGTTCTAAGAGGGTGAAATCTTGTATTTTAAAACATTACAGTTATTAATTTGCATACTAATTTCTGGGTTTATATATATATATATTCCTTTATCAGCTTTTGAAGACCCTCACTTAAACTTCAAGGCCAGTGGATGGTGACAAGTTAAATTAAAGACAAATCTTGTGTGCCAGATGGGCCGTCCATCAGGGTGCATTAGTTGACCTCATATAGCTGACGTGCTGTTCAGTGAAAGTACTCCTGATCCTGTGTGCTGTAAGAAGATTCTGTTCCTACTGGTATTTTCATGTTCTTCTGAACATTTTCTCTGCTTAATGAAATAAGGATCACTGGATAAATTATGGGAAAATATGTTGTTACCTGTAGTTTGGTCATTTAAGCTTACCCATATTTTCCAGAGCCTTTACAAAATGAATACATCTTTTTAATTTCATATTTAAATCTTGTAATAGTTCTGGCTCCTCCAAACATCAAATCATACTTAAAGATCATTTTGTTCACTTAAACTCAAGGCATATCTGAATATTTGTTTAAAAATGTTCAGTTATATTTTAAACAGATTATAATCTTCCAAATCTTGAAACTCAACAGGACTGCACAAAATACTTTTTCCTCAGTTCCTTCTTTAGAAGAAAGCAAGTGGTATGTGTAAAACAAACAAACCCAAGAATGTGGTCTGAATTGGTCTAAAAACTTTTATCAGAGCAATTCTTTATTCAGCAGTAGAAAGAAGTGAACTGTGTCATATTGACACATTCACTTTAATTTTGGTTAAATTTCAACTAAAGATAGTACCACCTATCCTGGAATGATGAAATACAGTGCACATATATGGCGATTTAATGTCATTTTTTCAATATAGTGATCATAAAGCAGTATATATTGAGAGATGCTTCATGTAATTTGTTGATATATTTTTCATGTGGAAAGCAGAACTGAGTCCTAGAAATAAAATGGGATAAAAGAAATCAGCTGGGATTTTAAACTGCTTTTAGAATGGTCTTGCGTACTGTGAAAAGGACAGCGGTGTTTTGCCAGCCATGGGTTAACTGGCAACAACAGAGGGGAAGGTCGTGAAGGCAGAAAACATGAACGCCTCAATAAAAGTTGAGCTTGCTGTTGAGTGTATCACTTTGCCAGAAATGAGATAATTCTGATCCAGCATTATTCAGTATCATTCAAGTCCAGAATATCCAGCACTTTCAATTGAGATATGCCTTTCTGCTTTATAACCGTCAGTGAACTGCCCACTGCTGCCCTTGTGGAGTGCGTGGTTGTTCTCTGCAGCCGTCTGGGCATTCTGACCCCTGTCCAGGGGGCAGTCTTCAGAAGAGTCCCTATTCTCAGCTCTTCAGGTAGGCATCATGCAGGCTGCCTGCAGCGCCTGGTGCGATCCTGGTGATATGGCTGTGTTAACACGTTGCAGCTTTCTGTGGTTTTTACTGCCAGCTTTTTCTACTCTGGCTGCAATCAACCTGACATTTCTGGTGCATTAACAGCAAGTCCATCGGCTTGTTGGTATATAATAATTACCAATGTAGATATTTCTTTTAAGGCTGGCTCCTAAGAGGGCACTTAGGACTGTGTCTGAAGACATTTCTTTTCCCTTTGCTTTTGGGACACATCCAAATACAAGGGCCAGTTGTTTCTCAACTTTTTGTTCTGCAGTAATTTGTCACAAAAAATCTGGTTACCATTTATGATTTGTATGTGCATTTATTGTGAATCTCTTGTCCTTTTTCCTTCCTTCAGTTCTTTAACCTTTGGTAAGTTTTGTGGCTAATGAATAGGGCACGTGGGAAAAGGTCCCTCTTCTGGTCAAGCGTGGTGGTAGTGAAGAAGGAAATAAGTGCTGACCATCAAGAGTTCATGTGAAGAGGACAGGAGGAATGTACAAGAAAGCTTTCCTACTACCCCTTTGCAGTGTTTCTGCAGGTGTAACTGTGGATGTGCAATTTCTAGAATGCATATAGCTGGAGAAAGGAGCTTTGCCGAGATGATAACTTAGTCGCATGGTTTCATAAATCAGGTCAAAAGATGCTTGGAAGGATGGAAGCCAGTTCTCGCTGCCTCATGCAACATCTTCCTTTGTATTGAACCTTTTATAAATAGTTTCTTCATCAATTTATTGAACTCTTAACATCAAACAATCATTCCTAGAGTAGGCACAAGGGAAAGATTTGTCTTTGCTGGAAATTCAAAAATAGAGTATAATCTGTGAAACAAATACTGGTCAATTTATTTATTTATTGCACCCCTTCAATTTCACTTCTGGTATCTAAAAGCTGACCTTGTCCCTCAATAGCTTGAATCTGTCTTGTGCTTTCAACTTGCAAAAACATCCCTGCCTGCATGAGTCCTTTATGCCCTTTAACTTGCCTGGGTCATTTCACCAAAAAGGGGGCCAGTTTGTCTGCTGTTTGGTGGGGTGGTACTAGGATATTCAGCATACATGCAGCTCAGACGAAAATAACCCCAGCACTTGATTCTTTTAGTATGCAGTAAACCCAAGCCAATTAGATGCTTGAAACCTGAGGGGTTATTCAGGTGCTAATTAGAAGCCTCCCAGAGGACAACATTTGTATGCATTAGTGCAGGTGAAGTGGCTGTAACTTCAGCTCCTTATTGTTGCTATTAGTTTTGCCTGAGATGGTTTGAAATAATTAGATTAAAACCTAGTAGTTAAGCAAAACAAATGTAAACCAACCAGCAAAGTTTAAAGTTATTTATGACAGAACAGCACATAGTAAAACTTGAATAGTCTTCATCACTTACTGAGCTAAAGTTTCATATATTTATGCTTTTATTACTAAATGGTTCAGGATAATACTTTTCTAAGAGGAGATTTGTCAGCTAAAGCAATAAACTGAATTGGTTAGGTATTTTTGTTTCCTGATTCACTTTTTTTTTTTTTTTCTTTTTTTTCCTCATGAAGTTCTGAACCCTCCCTTAGAGCTATTTACACTTGATAATTTATATCTTGCTATTGAGGTAAGTCATTTGTAAACATAGACTTCCAGTACATAGGGCTTTAAACTAGAGTTAGGGCTTTAAACTAGAGTCAGAGGGGGAAAAGGATAAAACCAGGCACGCTGGTGATGAGCTAAGGGATGTTGCGCTAGAATCAGAGGGACTGTGTGCCAGTGAGGTCCTTTGGTCGGCTCCACAAGGTGCTCCGTGTAGAGAGGCACATTTGAAGAGCTTCTACACAAACGCACACAGTATGAGGAATAAAATGGATGAGCTAGAAGTCATGGCCCAGTCCCACAGCTATGACATCATCAACATAAGCGAAACCTGGTGGGATGAGTCCTGTGGCTGGTGTGCTGCAATAGATGGTTACAGGCTCTTCAGGAGGGACAGGCAGGTTAGGCGAGGTGGCGATGTATGTGAAGCATGGGCTGGACTGTGTGGAACTTCAGGTTGGCGATGGCAAAGTTGAGAGCCTCTGGGTAAGGATTAAAGGATGAACAAATAAAGGGGATGTCAGTGTGCAAGTCTTTTACAGACCACATGGCCAGGACGATAACGCTGATGAATTATCCTTTGCAGAACTAAGAGATGCCTTGAGATCAACTCCCCTTGTCCTTATGGGGGATTTTAACTTCCCAGACATCAACTGGGATCACCACATGGCTGACATGAGCAAGTCCAGGGGGTTCATAAAGCACCTCGATGATAACTTCTTGGTGCAGGTACTAAGGGACCCAACTAGGAAAGGTGCCCTCCTAGACCTGTTGCTGGAGAACAGAGAGGGTCTTGTGGGAGACATGGCAATTGGCGGCCATCTCGGTCATAGTGACCATGAAGTGGTTGAGTATTAAATTTATGGTGACAGAAGGAAAACTGCCAACAAAACTTGAGCCCTGGATATGGGAAAAGCAGACTTCAGGCTGTTCAGGGAACTAGTCAGCAAGGTCCCCTGGGAAACTGCTTTTACAGGCATTGGTATCCTTCAGTGTTAGTCAGCCTTTAAGCACTGTCTATTAAAAGCACAAGATCAGGCAATTCCAAAATATTGGAAGTCAGGCAGGCGGGGCAGAAGGCCAGCCTGGCTGACCAGGGATCTTCTACTGGAGCTTAGGTGAAAAAAGTGTATGGCTGCTGGAAAGAGGGTCAGGCGATGAGGAAGGAATACAGGGATGCTGTTTGTGTTTGTAGGGAGAAAATTCATGGGGCCAAAGCCCAACTAGAGTTGAAGCTGGCCATGTCCGTGGGAGACAATAAAAAAGGTTTTTCTAGATATGTTTTCTTTGGTTCTCCTTTTTCTGTTCACAGAAGTCCACAACTTGATGGGGAAGGTCTCCTCACAGACAATGACATAGGCAAAGCAGAGACGTTTAATGCCTTCTTCACCTGTCTTCAACACTGATGATGGGCTTCGGGACCCAGGGTGCCCTGAGCTGGAGGACCATGACAGTGGGAATGATAAATTCTCAGCCAACCCTGAACATGTGCAGGATTTGCTGCTCCACCTGGATCAAGTCTATGGGTCTGGATGGGATTCATCCCAGGGTGCTTAAAGAGCTGGCTGATGTCATCGCGGGACCTCTCTCAATTATTTTTCAACTATCTTGGGAATCTGGAGAGGTCCCAGTAGATGGGAAGCTGGCAAATGTTGTGCCAATTTTCAAGAAGGGTAAGAAAGAAGACCCTAGCAATTACAGGCCTGTCAGTCTCACGTCAGTGCCTGGTAAAATTATGGAGAAGTTGATCTTTGAAGTTACTGAAGCGCACCTGGGTGACAATGCAATCATTGGTCCCAGCCAACACGGGTTCATGAGGGGTAGGTCCTGCCTAACAAATTTGATTTCCTTTTATGATAAGATCACCCATCTAGATGATCAAGGGAAACCAGCTGATGTGATCTTTTTGGACTTCAGCAAAGCTTTTGACACGGTTTCCCATAGGATCCTACTGGACTAAATGTCCACCATACAACTATACAAAATCATCATATGATGGGTGAGCAATTGGCTGATGGGCAGGGTTCAAAGGGTTGTGGTAAATGGGGCCACATCTTGCTGGTGGATGGTCACTAGTGAGGTCCCTCAAGGCTCCATTTTAGGGCCAGTCCTCTTCATTGTTTTTATAAATGATTTGGATGTAGGACTAGAAGGTGTTTTGAGCAAACTTGCCAACGACACCAAACTTGGAGGAGTTGTAGACTCGGATGAGGGTGGAAAGGCCTTGCAGAGACATCTGGACAAATTGGAGAGCTGGGCAATCACCAACTGCATAAAGTTTAACAAAAGCACGTGCTGGGTCCTGCACCTGGGACAGGGCAACCCTGGCTACGTACAGACTGGGTGACCAGACGCTGGAGAGCAGCCCCGCAGAGAGAGATCTGGGGGTTGTGGTTGACAGCAAGTTGAATATGAGCCAGCAGTGTGCCCTGGCAGCCAGGAGGGCCAACCATATCCTGGGATGCATCAAGCACGGCGTTGCTAGTCGGTTGAGGGAAGTGATCTGCTCTGCTCTGTGCTGCTGCAGCCTCACCTCGAGTACTGTGTGCAGTTCTGGGCACCACAGTATAAAAAGGACATGAAACTGTTGGAGAGTGTCCAGAGGAGGGCTACGAAGATGGTGAAGGGCCTAGAGGGGAAGACATATGAGGAGCGGCTGAGGTCACTGGGCCTGTTCAGCCTGGAAAAGAAGAGGCTGAGGGGAGACCTTGCTCGCGATGGGGAGTGGAGAGGCAGGTGACCTATTCTCTGTAAACACCAGTGATAGGACTTGCAGGAATGGTGTTAAGCTGAGGAAGGGGAACTTTAGGCTGGACATCAGGAAGAGGTTCTTCACTGAGAGGGTGGTCGCACACCTGAACAGGCTCCCCAGTGAAGCAGTCACTGCACCAAGCCTGTCTGAATTTAAGAAGCGATTGGGCTGTGCACTTATTCACATGGTCTAAACTTTTGGGTAGTCCTGTGTGGTTTGAGGAGTTGGACTTGATGATCCTTATGGGTCCCTTCCAATTCAGGATATTCTATGATTCTATTTAGTGGTACTCAGATTTATGTATCACTTGAGTGGAGTATTGATTCTGCTATCTGCTTATTTTTGTAGACTAGTTTTTAAGGACAATAAAAATGAATGCAACACAATTTTCTGTTGTTAAATGTAGAGTAAATAGCATTTCTTAGTGGGAAGCTGTTCCTGGATTTTAAGGAATAGATGAATAGAAATACATCTTTTGCAAATTAAATTGTGAATTGAATGAAGATAGATACAAATTCAGTTGATAATTATTTTCAACTATACACCCGCATATCAATTTATACTGCCTTTGAATATTTGTATGATGACTGCAAATATATATATATTTTTTAGAGTTGGATATGTTTTAAAACTTAAGGACATAGCGTCATGTTATTCTCAAAAAGAATGTCTCATTTTTTTTGTTGTCGTTTTGTTGGTGGTGTATTTTTATTTTCAAAAACTTGAAAATTTGATTGATATTCTCAAGCTGGGGCTTCTGCTGCGTTTATGAAGAATATTAGCTTAAGGGAAAATAAGATTATTTCTGACATAATTAAAATAATTAAAAAAAGATTTTAAGAAAGAGAAGGAAGAAAAGATAAGGAGGAAAACATGTTGTCTTTCCTTTGTAAGGCAAAGTGGAAAGCATGGCAACATCTGCATATTTATCAAATAATTCATCCAAGTTTGGCTCATTCTGTGGCCATTTTGTGACGCTTGTGGCAATGGGAAAGTAAGTGACAGATGGGCTTATCCAACATAAATTCAGACAAAAGCTGTATGGTAACATATCAAAAAAAAGCACTTCTGAAGATACCCAGGAATAAGCTGGTCATATCCCAAAGATAGTTTCAAGGCAAACCTCTTCACTTTTCTTCTCAGAGATCCTATTTTTCTTTTTGTTATGTATCAGCCTATTTATTTATTGGGGGGGGGGCGGTGGCCGCCCCGGGGCATCTGCCTGACATGTTTTAATGTACCTGGAAAGCTACTGCCAACACTTGTAATGCCAACATGTTTCTAAGTTCAACTCATCAATCATGAGATGCCATTTCTTTAAAAGGTTGATTTTATTTCATCTAGGTAAATCCAGAGGGCTCAGAGGGGGATCCCTGTCAAATTCAGGTCATGGTTTCCAAGAGCAGTCTGTAGCAGTTCGTAAGGTCCAAAGCTGTGATTCAAATGCTCTTTTTCCTTCACATTCAAAATAACAAAGCAAGCTTGCTTTGATCAGGCTGGGGATCTTTACTGGTTATTCTGCACCAGTTTGTCATGTGGGATAGCTGTTTGGGTTGGTTCTGCATGGGGACTGAGTGAAATATTCAGCAGAACACTGCAGTTCATTGGAAAGGGGAGTTTTCTGCTAGAAATAAAATTAGAAAGAAATCACAGGCAGCAGGAGTACTGAGAAACCTCAACGTTCATGGAAATTCTACATACAAAGGAAAAATTGTGTTTAGCAACGTGGGCTAATGGACTAATTTGTATAAAATAAAGGTACCACCAACAGAAATGTTATTAAAAGTAATGGAGTTAAATTGAGTGAGATCCTGAAGAATGCACCTCTCTTACCATATTATGGTCTGTTCTTGGGGGTTCAGCTTCTCTACTGGTGTCTGACCAGGCAGATCCAACTGGAGTCTGACATTCCTGCTATTTCCAACCCTCTCATGGGGAAAGGAGAGAAGAACCACTGCTGTAAGTCGCAAGTCAGCCATCCCTGAAGTGGTCTGTTTTCCTCCTATTTTAGCTACTCGCGTCACCAGCCTCTACAGCTCTGTGCCCTGAAGGACAGGAGCACTGAAGTGGGACTGTCTGTCAGGCCTGTTTCTTGCATTTGATCTCTTCCCTGCTCATATCACTGCAGGATAAGGTAGCATATTGTCACTGTGCTCCACAGAAACATGCCAGGTGCCAAAAAAGTGAATGTATTTAAATCTGTCTGACCCACCAGCCGCAGAGCTTGAAAATGCCTTGTAAAGGTGTCGCCTTTGAGGAAAGAGTCTTGAATAGTTGGCAGCTGCATTCCAGCATTGCTGGCTTATAGATATATATATATAGAAAGTTCCAGATTCATACAGACTGACCTAAATTTGGTGCCTTGTGTTTCCTGGTGCCTCTGTTTTCAGATGCCCCAAACCAGTCAGAGGATAGGAGAGGTGAAAGCCGTACCGTGCATTTAATGCAGAACAAATACTGCAAGTTCATGCTTAGTGTAGGTGATGCTATTGCTGCGTACTGATCACAGGATAAGGTCAAAATACTTTTGTAGGTCTTTTCAAGTTTGAAGATGTTCTCTAAATTTACAGAATGGGAAGATATCAGAGATGCAGACAAAATAACTGCCATTGGTCTACAGGGACAGGGATAAGGATATGGACTGCCTGCCTTTGTAAAGAGATCACACCACCTCTATACCAATCTGTCTGAATTCAGTGGAAAGATATGAAAACAAACCTCAAGGATGTGAAAACAGGTTTTCAGTACTTTTATGTATGTACATGGGAGCTCAGCAAAGAAACAATTTGGGCTGCATTCGTATAACATGCACGTTGCTTACAGGAGTGTAAGCACAGAGCTATTCAGGCTGTCTGCTCAAGCACTAGTTTGGGGCTGAGCTTGGCTCCCTGGAGGACCCTCTCCACTGTCCTTTGCTGACACTGAATAGACTGTATTAATGCTGACACTCTTCAATGCTGCTCAGTTGTCCTCCAAGAATAAATTTAGGTTTGTTGGAAGAGAAAAATATACTGTAGTCAAAAATATGAAAGAACACATCATATTAAAAGATGAATTGAGTGTCACTTATGACTGATACTTTTTGAGATTTTATTAGTTTTTGTTTAAATCATTTTATTATACATAAATTATTCTTATTTAACACTGGCTTTTGAATAGCCAATTGGTTTTATAAAGATTTAATGTTCAAGGTAGATTGTATAGCTGATCACAGTTTGGAGCAGGATAAGAAATCTCTGTGTGTATGTAAATTCTTCATGTTTTATTTCCTGTAGTTTTTCAATTTAGTTCTTCTGGATGCCTGTGTGGCTGTTTGCAATACTTCCAAGTACACCCTGACCCACCGTGTATTTTAGGGCATACAAGAAAGTGAACACAATTTTAAAAAAGTAGGAAAGCCAGGCCATAACAGTGTATTACTAAGATAGTATTTTATTTGTGAGGGCCTTGATTCCTTTTTTTTATTTTTTTTTTTTTATTTATTTTTTTTTGTAGCAATGCTTTAATTTGGATTTCTTTTGGAAGGCTCTCTCTTGATGTGTATTCTTCTTGGTCTACCTAAACAGCCTTACCTTGAGACAGTTATTGGCAGCAGTACAAATTATCTGGCGCATGTAATGATCTGTTAGAAAAAGAATATGAGAAAACAGTGCAAATTAGCAATAAAAAATGCTGAAGCTATATATCACTGGCAACAATTTAGGACTAATATCTCTGCCTGAAGCAAATTCTGGTGATTCACTGGTAATTTGCTAGAAGCCTTTTAACTTGATTCTCATTTGTAAAGTTAATGGTAGGGTTATTTTGCATTGTGATGGAAAGACCTGAAATCTTAGTTATTATTTAAGACTATTGATTTCTCCAAATTGAAATTTACCCATATATTAAAGATCTTCCTTGCATAAATGATAAAGGCAATAGTAAGAATGTTGTTTCCACATATTTTAAAATACTGTTTTGGTATGAATGGCATCTTTGCTTGGCATGAGGTTAATGCTTGCTGGTTGGCACACACAGGAAGGCAGTGCTCTGTTTAGGGCAGCTGCCTTTATGACAAACATCAGAACCAGCGTTGCAATAATGGATTCCATTCTGATTCAAAGGGTTGATGCTATTTCTGCAGTCACGGCTAGGAAAGTAGGCAGTTGCCTAGAGTGGGCAGCTGCAGGATGCAGCAAAATGGATCCTATGCCCCAACACCGCAGAGCCAGGTTTTCTAGCTTCAGTGCTGCTGTTAACAAGGGGGAAGATGTCTGTAGCTGGGGGAGGCTTTCTTGATACAGCCACTGTCCCTCCTGCTCTTCATGGGGCACCACGGGAACCCAGAGCTTCAGGGCTGCTTTATGGCTCATCATGCCCAGATTGGGTTTTCTTCTTCCTTCAGCAAGAGAGAAAAAATTGGCAGGAACAACATAGTCCCAGCCTTGTGCTTCAGCCTGTACTGATAAAGAGCCTTGAGCTGTCTCTGAGCTGACGATGCTCAGTATCTTTGTGGAGGACACAGAGTGATGCTAGCATCGGTATAAGTCAGCATCACTTTGCACAGGGAGAACAGGAGGTCAGAGGCTTTTCCCCAGTTCTGATGGGCAAGATACAACTTAGAAGTAAAATACTGTACTGCTTGGGAGGGGAGTGCAGGTCCTGCTGGATCTTCATGCAAATCTTCAAGCCATATTGCTGAGACCAGGGCATATAGATTCTGACATAACTATGAATAATTATTTTATAGAAAGTCAAACATGTAACAGTTTTTACATCAATATGTTAAATCTTTAGTATTGATCGAATAAGATTGTGTTGAAAATAATGTAGCAGGGATCTCTCTTTCAGTTTCATTTTAGGTAGGAATTTTTGACTGTACTGATTTTTAGCACACTGTGAGATCTGTACTACTGGCAGGATGCTGAATGTGCTTCTTTACAAAGGTTACCAAAATGAAATAACATAAACTGTTGGGGGGAAAAATGTAGAACTTTTTTGTCAAAGTTCAAATCTACTATGCCAGATGCTTTGTTTAATTCTGCCCATTACTCACAGAATAAAAGCAGTCATAGTTGATTGTGGTGTAGTAGCATAATGAAGCTTATCTGTGCTACAAAAGAAGGCTCATAATACTAAACATTAAAAAAAAAAAAAAAAAATCTCCATAGTATTTGTCCTTTTCATTTGCTGTTTGATTTGCCCATGCAAGAGTTGTAGGCATGCACTTCCTTTTAGAGGTCATGAAATTAGCCATTCACTGTGTGTTTTTTCTTAAATAGTGTTAAAGACAAACTGCAAATTTAATGAAATTCCTACTGAAATTCACTCTGAATACTTTTTCCACAGGAAGTCATTAAACCCAGTTCTGTGTGCTGTGCAATTCACCTAGAAATACCTCAGTGAATTGAAGCATTCATGTGGTAGAAAAGAAATCTTTTCATAATGAGGCATGTTTGAGGAAATAATATTTTGGGCTTCATTCCTGGCTATGATGCTGTAAACTCAAAATTATACTTAACACTTTTCCTCTTCTTCCACAATGATAACTGACAGCAGAGTTTCTGTCACTGTTTTCCAGTCAAGCTGATGGAAAGGTGCCAAGTGCTGTGAGTTATGCGTGTATATCTTTACTCTCGATTTCCATATTTTGATTCTTGCTAGTAGAGAATAAATATGTAGATGCATTTGTTAATATGCATTATGTTAATACCTTGGAGGAAATCCTGGCTTTGGTGAGGCCAGGACTGTACTCTTAAATGCAGGATGGCATGTAAGGAGAACATTTGTCTGCCCTTGTTTAAAACGTTTCAGTTCTAATAGCTGTGTTTTGATAATGCTTGAATTTCAGCCCTTCCTTGTCAACAGTATGCGTGTGGAAATCTGTACAACAAAACACATCGGTATTCAGACCTTATCTATCTTAGGATCAGAAAAATGCTTTTCAGTGTTAACAGATCCTGAGATACTGTCATCTTAGTTGTTTTGAGAAATGAACTGCTATGTAAGTGCTAAAGCTGAACAGGCTATTATTAATATTAGGAACAGAGCACCAAATTCTATTTTCAGTGTATTGAAGGATGATGTGTATACTCCTGACTCTTCAGCTCCTATAACGTATTTAGGCTGTGATCTATGCGTCACATTGTGACAGACATCTCACCAAACAAAGAAAAATAGGAGTGATGTCTTTCTTGATTTTATTTTTCTTAAAGGGAAAAGATATAAGTATTTTAGAGAACAATTGTGTCCTAAGTCTGCTTAAATGCTCATTTTATAATGGAAACACAGAGTAATGAAACATTTAAAATGTAGCAAAGAATGCAACAATTTCTTCATCACTGCTATTTTTCAGATTGCAAAAAAGGTCATGGGGATCTATTTTTCATGGTTCCCTCAGATGGAAGGCTTTCTTCTTACCGGAAGGTTTCCTGGTGTATTGTCTCTTCAGATTTTTCTTTGAGCAGCCCATTATTTAAAAACTTCTGTAAATATATCATCTCTTTTTCGTTTGGTTGGTTTGGTTTGTTTAGATAGGACTCAGTAGATCTGTAGCCAATTTAAATGTGCAGGTTTCTGAGATGGTGCTGTTAGTGTCTATTGTTTCCTTTAACTAAGTGTTACACTGCCAGATGCTGTTTCTATAACACAAAAGAAAAGTATCATTTTCCCTCTAGATATCTAAGCTCAATGTCAAGAAAATTTACCAAATCTGGAAAAAAAAAAAAAAAATCCCAGAAATCAATTTATAATAAGTTACCTTATTTTGTTGTAATGCTTTCCCCAGTGGAAGTGGCTTTTCAGGCATTACAGATGGTAGCAGCAACAAAACAATGATTATAAGGATCTGGTCTGAGACTCAGGAGATCTCAATTTTAATTCTGTTCATCATCTGTATGCCCAAAGGCAAGTCACTTTGCTTCCAGTTATGTCACCTGAGACCTCTGGGTCTGATTGTGATACAGATAAGGTGGTAATAAGTTGTGTTAATAACTTCTGCAATGATTTAACAGCAATAAAGAAATACAGTTTACCCATCAGCTCCTTCATCCGTTGTTCATGGTAAAGGTCCTGTTACAATTGTATGCTTAAATCACTAAATTTTGCTGCTAATATGAATTAAGAGCATTGTACTTCTAAATCAGTAGAAGATCCAAACACTTAGCTATTTTTTTTTTTTTCCTCTGTTTATTTGTTTGTTGGTACTTCAGATTTTGTAGCAGAGCTTAAGCTTGCAGAGTTGCAGCTGGCCCCATTCCAGCATCCTGAAAGTTTTATTTCTGCCTTTGGGGGGTCTGTATCCCTAGGCAGAAGATTTCAGCAGATGTCACTTAAATAAAGCTTCCTGCGATAAAAGTGCATTTAGTTTGCCTCCTCCTTGAATAAACTTTTTTTGAAATGTAATGGGTAGGCTGTGGTGACTGGAGACTGAAATTACTTATCTTTTAAATGGAACATGTGTAGCAGCTGTTCAAAAACTGTCCAACTTCTCCTCCAACACTAACCTGGAGCACCTCACAAGGCTGGGAGTGAAATGCAGCTGATTTTCCTACCCAGTCCTTGGCCTCTGCTCTGCTTAGCAAGGAATTCAGTTGGTGGCAGGACATCTGGAGCTTTCAAATGTGGGGCATTATAACAAGAGTGGTGTAAAGGCAGAACAGATCGTGGCAACAACTTCTGCTTGCTACCTAGCTAACTTAAATTCAGAGTGGCATCTGGTACAAGGGACTGTGCTACAGTTGAGCAGATGGTGGTGTGTGTGCTGCTTGTGCGTCACCCTGTAGTGCACATGCATGTAGCTGGGTTAAAAAAATGTATAGAGAAAATAATGCTAGGTAGTCTCTTGCCTGTATCTAAACTTCAGTGGTGTTGACTCAAGTCACCCTTTTACTTTCTGTTCAATCAGAATAAAAATTAAGCCTTTCCTGCTCTTCCTGGAAATATAGATATATATATATATATAGCCACATGCAATGAGTATTCATGCAACTGTGGGGTAGAAATAAGCTGCAGAGGATAAAGTGGTGGGGAGAGACGGACAGGGAGGGAGGGAGAGAGAACTCCATGTTGTTTTCAGCCCTGATGAAGCAAGTTTCACTTGGATCTGCTTTAGTGGGTTCCCAGGTTTCCCTGCCATCCCCCTTTCCACCTTCACCACCACTAGTTTGTTTCCATAAGTTATGCTAAAGGTTGAGCAGCTGTCTTTGACTGTGAGAAAACTTTATATATGGGGATAAGAACAATAGGCCACAATAAGAAGCTCCATTTAAAAGCAGAAAGAGAGGAACTGATTGTTATTTATGAAAACAAAACTCATCAAACAGGCTACCATTGTCAGCTGATGTGTCATTCAGCAGAAGAGTGTCTTTTTCCATACTTCCAATTCAAAATATTGCTCTGAATGTACCTGCTGAAGTACGTCTCAGAGTTTAAGAAAGTATCTTACTCCTTTTTTTTTTTTTTTTTTTATTTATAATGCAGATATGGATCCATTTTACATGGTTAGCTCTCTAATATACAGTAGGGTTTGTACTGATATTGGTGACGATTCAGAAGTAAAAAAAGTCCTTAAAAGTGTTGCATTTCTCAAAATTTGAGGGAATATGTTTCTCTTCCAGTGCAGCAACTTTTCTGTGCCTGCCTCCCAATTTGCACAAATAATTGACAGCTCATTAACAACCCAGTAGGAGCTCTGAAAACCAACTGAGAAAAACAACTTCAGTACAACAGGGGGAACAAAGTATCTGCTCGTCAATTATGCTGAAAATCTCCAACCAGATTTAAAATTAGGTTAGGAAAACAACTTAAGTAATAAATTATATAGGAAGAGAAGATTATGCTTGCATCAACAACTCCTGCAAGTGTTCACCAGGTTGTGTCGGGTAAGTTGTTTGAAGTGTGTGGATGCATGATGCTTCCTGCCCGTGCTTGTGTGCAGGCTCTGTGGACGTCTGCTGTGCTGTGAGAGGGCCTGTGGTCCCTCCGCACCTGCTCTGGTGATGCTGAAGGCAGGGGAAGGACATTGCTTTGCACTACTCATTTGCTATGCTTTTGCTTGGATTTAGCTCCATACCTTGTCAAATTAGTAAACGCTATTGTTTTTATCTGGATATTGGAGCTTTTGGATTTATTTATTTATTTATAATTGTGATTAATAAACTGGCCTCAAGGAAAACTTCCTGTATTTATGGAAAAGTGATGTTCCATAATTATGTCAAAACCAGTGTCAATAGTGACTGCAGCCCACCCTGCTCCCAAATCCACTGGCTTTTCCTGTTAATGTGACAGCTCATCTGTGTGAGAAATAGAATATGATTCTTCATTTATTCCTCTGGGAAATTGACCTGCTCTGCCCCTGCCCCCAATCCAGCGCACGCTGCAGCTTTTGGCACCCACGGCAGTGAGGGATCTTCTGCCAGCTATAACTTGCACCCGTTTTGCACAGGGAGAAAGGTAGTCCCAGACTGCTTTTGCCTTCCTCCTTCTGTCTCATAAGTACAGTCCTGTTTGGTAATGTTATGCATGTGTTGAAGATTTAGACTGGCTACTAGAAAAGTGAGAAACAATTTTGTCCAGAATCAAAAGGTTTCTGGAGCAGCTTTCAGAAAACAAATTATGACCTTTGTCTAAGGAACCCAATTAGTAATTCATATCTGGCCTCATGGCAACATCCCCTCTATTATTAGTCTGTTATGATAAATAGAATGACATTTGAGAACATCAAAAGAAAAATTCAACGCAGCACGTTCTGATCTTGTAAAGATCCCAATTACGGGTATGTCTGAGGAGCTGCAACTCCAGTTGTCTATATTACTTCAGGAGTACAGCATGCCTGCAGCGCTCAAGCTCTGGGTCTGGGACGTTTAATTCAGATCATCAGAGTGTATGGATGAAGTAAATACGTGAACAGAAAGTTGAAATTTGGGAATAGGTTCATTCTTTCTCACTCTTTCTTTCTCTCTTTTTCGTTTTTCAAGTGTTCTAGCAATTAAATGCTCTTCTTGAAATAATTTATTTCCTTGGGAATCAAATTAAGATTGCAGTAGCATGTGTTTTTGCCATGGTAAATGAAGAAAACTGTAGTTAATGATTTTATCAATATTTTATGACCTTGTTCTTTAATGTGTAATTGGTGATCCACAAGACACTGAGTAAAGCCATTCCCATAAATAAATATTTTGATAAATACAAAAGGCAAGGGGTTATGCTGAGTTAAAAGAAATATTACTTGAAAACATAACCATTGCCAGCACTTCTCGGAGTATTAGTAGTGCTTGTTTTTGTGTGACATTTATAGCAATACAAAGACATTCAAACAAAACTGAAGTATTTGGTCCAGGAAAAGGCTATTTTCCACGTTGAAGTGCTTCTTGAGAGGAAGGCAAAAGCAAAATTTTTGTTCTAGACTATAATGAAATGATTAAGGAATTAAAGTGCTATAATGCTATTGCAGTAATATGATATAAACTGGGTAGCGTTCTCAGTATAAACATTTGTGTGTTGCAAGTGGTAGCTGAGCACGCAGCCCTTTAGTCTTCAAATTATGCATGCACGTACGTAATAAGAAATTACCAAAACCACACCACTGAAATTAAATCACTGCATGTCACGCTGAACTCAGAAAGCTGATGAGTGCTGTCCACAGACTGACCCTTTCTCAGCAGTAGAGCTGTGTTGTTGAGGCCAGAGCTCTGCCGTCAAGGCTTTCGTTGTTGCCACTCCCTGTTTTGATGAGTGGGTGAACAAATAATTTGCTGCTTCTGAAGCTTTCTGTAAAGTAGTTTTGAATTTCTGGTTTGCAGATATATTTTAATAATAATAATAAAGTTTTACACAATTCTTTATTTACAGAGGAGTCTGGGCCTGTTTTGGTTTCTTTACTTTGTACGCTACATCCTTGTCTCTATTGCTTACTGGGCAAATAGTGGTTTCTTCTTTATTTTTGGTTTTCAGTCTTGCATTATTCACAAACTTCTGTTTTGAATCCCAAAACACAAGAAAAAACTTCATTAGGCATTCAAATCCACACAGATATTATGAGAACATCCACTGGTGTTGAGCGTCATTGGTAGCTTTCACAATTATGCACATAACTAAAAAGCACCCTGACTGGGAATCATCATTTCTAATAAAAACACTGACTTCTAGTCATGGATCATTTTATCCTTCTTGGGCTATAAATCACTCATGTCAGTAAGATATATATATATATATATATTTTTTTTTTTTTGTGTGGGTGTGTGTGTGTTTCTGTGTTATAGAAAGCTGTTGCTTGGAATGGTAAAGGGAAGAGGAGGAAACTGTTACTTTGTCTTTTTGTCAGAACTTCCTGGTCTACAGCGAGATGCCAGGGTGGGTTGTATACCTGCAGGCTAGCTATAGCAGCAAATGCTGAGACTTAGTGACTGAGTGCAAGGAACAAAGCAAAGATACTAGATTATGAATATTCAACAGCTCATTTCCTTTCTTTCAGTGCTGTAACTACTTTTTCTTTTCATTATTTTTTTTACCTGACCTATCCATTTAAAAAGGTCTTGTGCTGCTTCCCAGTCCTACTGCATATACAGTGTCTTCCTTTATATAGTTTTAGGAGAAAAGGTGCAACAATAAAGTAGGCGGTAGATTCAATGCAATTACTACACTTCACCTTTTTCAAAGTAAAAGCTTTACTTAGGGGAGAGTTATATTTTTATTAAAGAAAGCTGTTGCATCCTTTTTCTGCTCTTAGGTCTGTGGGACAGAAAGAAGCTTCCTTTTTTGGCACAGAAGCTTTTCCAAGAGAAAAAGCTCCATCGGTGTTCTCTAAGGGTGAGCAGGTGTAGGATTAATCACCTGTTCACTGAGAGCCTGATCTCATGAGACATTTTTACTCAGCAAAACCTTTCCCTTGGTTCTTTTGATTCTGAGCTTTGTAATGTAATTTTATTTCATAAGGTGACTTCATTGAATTAATCAGTTGTAGAGGAAACTTTGATAACCTATAGTGAAAAAAAAATCCATATTTTCTCCAGCACATTTCTCCAGCACATCAGTCAGGTCCTTTCTTATGTATTATTTGTTTTCTTGCTTTTGTATGAATTGTTAGATTGTGCATACAGAAAAGTTGTTCAATTATTTCTTTCTAATCTCAATGGGAATACTAAGAACCATCTTTATGTATTGTTTACTAAGCCTTTAGAAAAATGTTTCAAAAATGCTGACTGTTGCATAGCAATTGGTGTGCAAGGTGACATAGATGCTGGTCACAAACATTGTACAGACCTCTCAGCTAAATGTGCCCTAGGTGGCATTGGAAACTTTCTGGGTTACCTTCTTGAAATAAAACACCCCAGCCCCTGTATTGTTGAGGTAGTGATCCTCTTCACCACTCATTAACTCAAAGAATTAAATTAGCAAATGGAAATAATTTGGCAGCTGAGGGAATGGGATCTAGAAGACTGTAAGCTGTCCCAGGCTCTGCTGGTTGAATTTGTGATGCCTGAATCTCCTTTTAATTCTACTGGCTGGGTCAAACAAAATATTTATTTTCAACCAAAACTGTATTTAATCCAGCTTCTTTAAAGTATTTTCTTTAAGACAGGCCAAGTTGATATAAATACTTCATTGTTTCAGCCACCAAGTTGAGAACTTTCTCCGTTAGTTTGGCTATTCCTGCTTCCTATTTCTCACTGCTGGCCAGGTCACTTCCGCCTTTTTTTGTGTGTGTGTGTTTGCCCATCTCTTGTGCATGCCCCAGCTCTGGAAATAATGAAAGGAGTAAGCCAGGTGTAGGGAATGTATCAAGATTACATTGCCTACTTGGAGACGGTTGTTAGTACAACAATGAGCTTGAGAGTAGTAAGATTTCCTGAAGGAGCAGCTGTTATTTTTTTACAGAATTTCTCATTGATTTCCTGAAATCTTGAAGAAATACTTACTACTATTGCAAGATATTGTTCTCAAATGTTCCATAGACCTTCTAGTATGCCTATATACAAAACAGGTATGTTGGTCCCAGTGCAAAGAGTGACAAAAGATGGTGAACCGTTCAGATGTTTTACATCTGAAGCCATGTGTCCCCATTTGTGTGGTGCAGCACCTCCAACGCAAAGATTTGCAGGTTGTATATTGGGTTTGTTTACTGTTCAAATCTAGTCATCTGAGGATTGCTGGTCAGAATCTGAAATAGCTTCTGGTTAATGTTGAGACTGTGGGCCTCATGGTTTATAATTTTTTTATGTTTCTTGTTTTCCTTTTGTACTTCCCCTTTGAGAGTGTTTTGCTGCCTGTTTAGGGTATGTCAGAGTGAAGAAAAAAAAAGTAATGGGTGAAACTTGTGGGTTTTTTTAAAACAAACTCTGTGATAAATGGCAAATTTGCTGTGTGTAGCAAAATTGGGAGAATGGAAAAGTAGAGTAAAACTTCTCTAAGTTTATTATCTAAGAGTCAGATCTAAGAGGTCACTTTTCTTGCTCCCTTTTCAAGGCTGGAAGTTTCAATTTATCATCTGAAACTTTTTACTGAAATGATTTTATAAGATTTCCAGGTCCTCTGTACAGTATTTTCTGATATAATCTATGTTTAGAGAAGCCGTCTATTTGAACAGCATTCACTAAGTGTGAAGATAACTGATCAGGTCCACAGTTTTGTTCTAGCTTCCAGAAAGGTTAGCACAGTTATTTTAAAACATGTATGCCTTGAATTACAGCACTTTTAAAGCTGTGAACGCACCTTAATTGACTTTGATCCAAATGTTTGAACGTGTAATGCAATGAGCAGTTCACTCCACAAACATTCAATATTCTGCATTACAACCAGCATTGAGGGGCTTAAGAATGTTTCCTATTTAAACATCAGGCCCTTGAACCAAGTTGAAGCAATTATAATTATTATTTTATATATATATATATATATATATATATATATATAAAACTTTGAGTTTATAAGCCTTAGGGTGGCTTAATTAAAACTGAGGAGAAATTCCAATTATCAGAATTTAGGGCAGCAGGAAAATAAATGGCAGGTAAGAAATTTCAAGCAATAAGGAAACAAGAACTAGCTTTAAGTCGCATGGCAATTGTAGAGTAAAACTTATCTCGTGTGCTGGCTCAAATTATTAACTGACTCAAATCTCTCTAAAGCATCAAGGTTTTAACCTAAAATAACCATTATAGCATAGTAGCTACTTCTACAATAAAGTGACTTTACATTCTGTTAGCTATCATGTTAATGGAAATAAACTACTGAAAATTTATCATAAACTCTTATGACTACAGTCCTTGGAGTTGTAGATTAAAGTGCTTTTAGATTACAAACAAAACCTCAATTTAAATTTAGACTGTTTGCACTCACCAGTGTAAATGTGGTTTCTATTGGTCTGTAGTATATCTGACAAGTGGGACCTGCTTTTGTGGGAATTGTTGCAACTCTTGTCCTTGCAGTCCATCTGCTCAGGAAGATCGCTTAAGTTTCCTCAGCACTGAGAATCAAAGGGCTTTTTATCTCTATTAGCTGTTTTTGTGAATAATTTCTTTCTATGCTAGATGCCTCCTGTCTGGCTTCTCAGAGACTGGTTGGGATTTGCCCTTCTTATTCCTTCTAATGTATATCTATTCTTGCAAGGTTGTTGTTATTTTATTTATTATTATTATTTTTTTTTTTAAGTTGAAGGAGATTTATAGACCAGGAGTTGAAGTGTTTTATTTATTCCCAGCAAAAAGCCAGAAGAAAAAATGGCAATAGAATATTTCCCTAAACTCACCATTAGTAAGACCTCATTTCTAAGCTGGGAAAAAGGCTTTTTCCTGCTGTGGCCATTTTTTTGAGACTTTATTAAGGGTAGAGTTTGTGGTCTGGATTTTCTTGTTTGTCATATGTATTCACTGGTAATCCAATGGTTTTTGATTACCCCAAGGCATTCTGGTTTATTTAGGCAAGTGCACAGCTGCGTATTTTCTTAGGGATTAATATTTGAGTCCTATTCTGAGCATTACTTAGATTATAAAGTATAAATTTAGAGGATGCAGGCTTATGTATTTTTCATAAGGGATATGTGATGGTTGGTACGTACCGGGAGTTTCAGAGGAATTAATCTACTGCACAGTAGCAGACTGATTGTCTGAATCATCCCTGTACATTCAGTTCTGATTCAGGTACATTATAGTACCATACTTTAAATGCTCAGTATTCACACTCTTCAAATAGGAAATATTTGCATACTGTGAGGATCCTTTGAAAAAAAAAAAAAAATTAAAATGCATTTTGCAAGTGTTTTCATTTGAATGGATTTACCTGCCTGCATTTGGACTGGCAAACAGTTCTGGTGTGTGTAAGTTATTCAAAAGGGCCTTGTACCTCACTTTATATGCTTTCCGTTGTGGTGTCTAAAAAGTAATTTATCCAAAATGCACATGTGGCCAAGCTCAAAATGAATATCTATCCTGTTGATGAATTTGCATAAAGCTATAACCAACATGTTCCTCAAAACACTTGAAGTGGAGCCTCTCTGTTGGCTTCAGGAAGCCTGCCTCTTTGTTTGCTGTTCTAACAATGACAAAGTGAATAATACATTATCATTTTAAATTCTAGAACAAAAAAAATGTATATTGCAGAAGTATAGTAACATTACTGAAGTCTTTTTTTTTGCCTTTGTAACAAAAGATCCTTTTATTTCAAAAGCTTTAATTAAAGAGAAACCATCTCAAAATACTGTTGCTATTTTCAGAGATGTAAAGTGAGCACTAAGCATTTAATAACAAAAGCTTAATTCATTGTTAAAACTAACAACAAATATTAATACACTAAAAAAAAAAAAACTAAACTAAAGATTTATTTGTTGATGCTGAGAAAGAAGATACTGTTACCTCAGTTAAGCAGACCACTTAGTTTTACATTGCACTGACTGCAGTGTTTATAAATAGCTTATAAATAAGGTACATTGCCCTATTGTGCTGGTATCAATACTGCCAGATCTTGTATGGAAGTGACAATATCCCATTTTACGGCTGATTGAATAACTTTAATGCAGTCTCTACTTCTCAGTCTGGGGATTTTCAGATATGCTGGTGCTGGAACTTGATGGAGATTGATGCTTGAACATGGTGCAAGAGTTTGGATGGGCAAAGCAGTGCAGCACTGGAGAAGTGCTTGCTCCTAGCCACCAGCACTGACATAGCTATGCTGCCATCCTCTGGTGCTGTGCTATGGTGGGCACCTCTGACAGGAGGGCTGGTAAAAATAGACAACACCCACCGATGCACCTCCAAACAAAGATGACCTCTTTTTTCCCTCACTCTAATTCAGGAAACGCTCAGCTTTTTTTTTTTTTTTTTTTTTTTTTTTTTTTTTTTTTTTTTTTTTTTGTTTTACCTCGGGTGTGCCCTTGTATCTCCAGTGGTACTTCAGTGACATGGCTTGTGAATAAATTCACTGAGATCCCCTGCCAGCTTGGTACATAACAACAAAAACTTTATTTATTTAAATAGCTCATTTCATATCTTCAAAATTTGTCAAATCTTGTGCTCCATCTTTTTGGTCTTAATCTCATCCTCTATTGGAATGGAGTGAAGGAACTCTGCTCGAATCATCTTTTCATTTAGCAATAGAGGAAAAAAAACATCTGAAAAGAATGTATCTTTCTCTTAAAGATAATCATTTGTGTTTTGCATAAACCTTTTAATGTGCTAGTCTCCTTAATCATGTAAAAGTGAGACTCAGCTGCTGAGCTTTTGTTTTGTGCTCGTAGCTGGTGCCTTGCCTGTTGAATTGCTCTGAACACCTTCATTTTGATGACAAGATATGTAATGAGTTATACAGCTATCTGTGTACACAGAAACCTCAAGAAGGGAACAATATTACATCTTAATATAAGTTATATAATTACACAAGTTATATATGCATTTCATCTTATTTTCAAAGTTTTTCTCTCAGTAGCCCATTCTCCTCATTCTCCTTTTTTTTATCAGCCATAATTTAAAATACATTTCTGTCTTGCACAGGGCATATTAAATACTGCTGTGTTGTCTAAAAATACATTAAAATGCATTAAAATA
Source organism: Oxyura jamaicensis (assembly GCF_011077185.1). Classification (NCBI taxonomy): domain Eukaryota; kingdom Metazoa; phylum Chordata; class Aves; order Anseriformes; family Anatidae; genus Oxyura; species Oxyura jamaicensis. The sequence goes on along the minus strand of NC_048901.1, from coordinate 1,381,218 downwards.
TCATGTTAACAAATATATCAATTTTCACTTGACATACTCTCAGGCTGGTCATGTCCTATTAAAGGCCTTCCTGTGTAGACCAGAGAAAGAGTGGATGTCTCCATGTTAGGTAACTATTACTGTCTTTTCCAGTGAAGCAAATTAAAGTAGGCTTCTGTATCATGGGAAATAATTGCACTTTTTTGTTCCTTAAAGTAGGCTGTTTCTTCCTTTTTGCTCTTAATGCAATCTTCATGTATTCTATCTGATAAGAAGTTACTTGTTATCAACAAACTAGGAATTAATATTTTCTTAGTTTCCCACTTTTTTTTTTTCGTAGTTTTTCTGCCTAGATGTGGCTGAATATAGCAAAATGTCCAATTAAATAATCTCAACCTACATTTTATGAAAGATTCTTTTTAAAAAAATATGTTTTAGATATGGTTTGTTTAAAAGAGTCTGAATATTTCCACCTCTGAATTCTTCTAGCTCTGGAATGATGGATGGAGAAGAGAAATGTAATAAGTCCCTAATTCTTTTCCTCTTTAGGCTTGACAATCATGTCAGAGATGCACCATGCTATCTTAAGCTATTTCAATTCATTCAATGGGAATTAAGTACCCATAATCTCAAAGAGTGCCTCTTTGAGAGTATTAACTTTAATTTATTTGGATGTTTCTGTTATTTCTTAAAGTGATAACATTTTCTACTTTCCCTCTCCCAGAAGCTCAGGTTATAGATTCTTGGTGAATACTCTGTTACTATTTGCTTGCTCAGAACCTGACTGGACAGGTTTCTGTATACAATCATATTGCAAATAATTGTAATTACTACATTAATTAAGTTATTCTCCCCCCCCCCCAACTGTTTACCATGTACACCTTTATTCTTTATAAAAGAAAACAAGCAGCCTTTTTTAGTCTAATGCCAAATATATATATATATTTAAATCACTATTAGACTACTCTTTTCCTCTTTTAATTTATTTCAGGATCAAAAATTATCTTTCTAAAAACAATTTCAAAGTATTCTTTACTTTTATTTCTGTCCCTCTTTACCAACTAGAGTCTGTCAGTTTTATGCTCCAGAAATAATGTTGCTTTTATCTTTTCTTTTTTAGTGTTGTGTCCTTGTGAATAATTAAAGTATTTTGTGTAATTAAAAGCCATATGCAATATGAACTACAGTTGATTAGCTTACAACAAAACTATGTTTCTTTTGGGCTGGGTTAATTGTTAAAATTACTTGTTAAAAGCAAAATTATATTTAAAAAATAAAAATAAAAAGGAAAAAACAGAATGCCATAACCAGTTGTATAGCTACCAGAATAGTAAAAGGGTTTAATTACCTTGGTTTGCTGCATCACTAATGAGTACAGTTTCATTAGAAGTTCCACAGGCTATTTAATTATAACTGGTAACTTGTATCTCTATTTCTTCTAAAAGATTGAATTTCCTTGGTGCACCTCCCTGGTGAAAACCATATGGCAGACCCAGGGCTGCTATATTTGGAAAACCTCAGGAGGTTGGAGCCCAAATCTCATCTCTGCCACTCTGATCTGGTGAACATTTTGTACTGAATATGATAAAATTCTCTGTCCGTGCTGATGGGCAGGAGGATTGCTACATGGTTTGCAATGAGAGTTCCGGAGTTGGAAAACAAATTTAGATTAAGGGTCAGAGTTACTATATATCTTAAAGGTTGCTTATATTCTACTTTGTACTTCAGGATGCCAGAATTTGTCAGGTCTGCATGCTTAAAGTGATTCTTGGCTTCTGTCTTGTGACTTTTTTGGATAAAAGGAAAAACAGATTTTAAAGAAAGATATAGCTTATCAAACAGTATTGAGGTATAGCCTCATAAAACTGAAAATAAAAGTGAATACATTACAGCAGAGATCTGAGCACACAGGGAATAGGAGAGCAGAACCATCCAATCATTCACAAACCAGTTTAGCATTAGATAAAGTTAAGGAGGCTAATTATATGAATACTTTTTGATCCTCTCTTAAAATATGGAAAACCTGAAGACCATGACATCCCACAGGATTTAGGAGGATGGCGGTCTTCTGTGAACATCTATTTTCCCCATGTTCAGCTCGTTCCATGGAGATCCCAAACCCTTCTTAGCAGGACTGTCCTATGTTGTTTGTGATCAAAAGCCCTGGGGAAACTGGTAAGGATGCTCCTAAGGAGGGCAGAGATGGGTGCAAGATGTGCTGGCTAGCAGCAGACCCAGGCTGGTGAAGAGTGAGGTTACAGACATGGGTGACATGGTTAGGATGTGGGAATATAGCACAGCACAACATTTCTACAATAAGTTTGTTGCCATCAGGACCTTGTTCTCCTTTTGTCCACAGTCTCTTCCTCCCTGTGCAGCCCAGGGTGTCTTGTATGATGGCTATGACTGTAGGCATTAGGCAACTGCAGACTGCACTTGGCTCTGTTGCAGTACAGACATCTTTGATCCTATTACGGCTAGCTGTAACACCCCCCCAGAGGCAGCTTTACTCATCTCTGTGCTAAGAGCCAGATTCGTAAGCTTTCAGAGTTGATAGATCATTTTCCTTTATGTTACATTAAAAGGGCTGTAAGGAACACCTAGCGATAATGTACTGAAAAGACAACAATGAAGTTAATGACAGTGATGCAACTGAGCTGTGACTCAACCTAGTAAAAAAATTGATACCTTCAGAATTGCATAGGGTCTTTTTTTTTTTTTTTTTTTTTTCTTTCCTCCACAATGGAATTGAATATAACTGCTTTCTTGCAGTCTTCTGGGTTCATAGTTTTCCTTCAGTTTTTATCATCATTTTGCCATTTTGAAGTTTTATATGTGAATTCCTCACTCACAAACTCTCCCAACGTTCTCAGTGCTGGGCATGGTAGGAACCACAGACCGTATCAGTGTTTCAGAGGGGTTTCAGGAGGCTGTCTGCATTTCCTCTTGCTCCATGTATCCTAAGCATCCCAACAGAAGGTGCAATAGTGTAAAAGCCTACTTTTACAGCTATTTCAACATCATCTGAATGCTGTATTCATCAGGTCATTTGCTGTTAAAACAGGGAAAATCTGTCTCCACTTTGGTGGCTAAGAGTAGTGGCAGAGTGTTCCGTGAAACTAACGCTCAGAATCAGGCTTTTTCTGTCACCCCAAATCATATTTGTTGCCATAACTGTGAATATTCTTGGTAATCATTCCTGTTGTCTATCCCTTATACTCTTTCTTCAAAATGAAAATTGTGCTCCTGGACTGTAAATCTGTTTAGATTAATTTGTCTTTGTTTAGTTTAGGCTTGTGTTATATTTGAGAAATACCAGAAATCAGACGCTAATCATATTATGATGTGGTTTGGGTTCTATTTTGGAAGAGGAAAGCCTCTAAAAGCAAAGACAACTGGCATTCAGCAATAAGCTGTATGATATATGAAGATATTATCATTCTCTCATACTTAAAAAGTGCAGGAAGTTGATTTTCCAAGCAAAGATACATTTAAGTTGTAACAGCTTCCATGTGGTGAATGTACTAAATTCATCAAAGCATAACTTTTCATTTAAAGAATGTTCCGTTTTCACTGTGTTTGAGTGTATCTTGGGGTTGTTTTGACATTCGTAGTCACTTGTTCAATAGATAAGAGGTGCATTGTTGGTGATAGTTTCATTGCAACTTTGGAAGAACTAATTTCTCCTTCCTTACCTTCAACTTCTCAAGCATATGGTCAGTGTTTCTCAAGATGTTTTGCATTAGATCACATAATTAAATGCATCAAAATGTATTTTTTCTCAGATATGAGAGACAGGCTAGAGATTGAAGCACAAAGCTATTCTTTTTCCATAAGAAGTCATTTCCCCTGGTAAAACCATGCAATAGAGTACCTGTCCCTCATCTCATTTTAGATGCCAATAATAAAAAAATATTCCAGTAGTAAATTATTGTATTGAAAACTATCTCTTAATTATCTGTGAAACATCTCTTTTCTGTTATTTTATATGGGTAGAGGATGCTGATCCTCGTGTAGTGTTGGGTTGACAGTAAACTTGAAAAAACAGCAACTTTCTTCCTTGTCTCTCACATTGAATTGAGTTGCAGTATCCAAAGTTGAATTGGGGCTAACACATGCTCTTTGGGATGTGTGTTACTTTCACAGTAAAAATTCCTGAACTGTGGAGATATCACCTCTGTATTTAGATATCTTAAGATTTTCTTAAGAAGTTTGATATTTCTGCTTTTAAACAGATTGTTTGAAGTCTTACTCTTCCTGCTTGTACAGGAATGCTAATACTTCGCTATATTGTCTCACTGTTTACAATTGTAGAATGTTATCTGTGGCTTCTCTATTTTCAACCTGAACAATCTATGAATTTACAGTTTCTACTGTGAGCCTTAGAGCATGGGCTTTGTGTTCTGGAAGTGCCCATTTCCCCATCTTTCCTGTATATGTCTGTGTGGAAAACCTCACTACTGCTTCACCTTGTGAAGCTATTCTCACATTTTGTAGGGATTCCAAGATTTTGTTACAAAATTTGACATTCTTTGTGGCGATCTCCAACAAACTACTGTTTCTAATGAATGCTCCAAGAGCAAGTTATTGGATAACTTTATTTTGCACATTACATTTTCTTTGCTTCCTTATTGGATACTTCCATTTCCATTCACAAAGGCAGAAGCTGTCTGCCAACATGCTTGGTAAAAGGGCCATCTTTTTCTTATTACCCAATTGTCAGGTTTTACATATTCTTTCATTCTGGGTCCCAGCTATCAGTGCAGTCTCTGCACATACTGGAAGGAGATGAAACCTCACAGGCATGGCTGGAGAGCAACTTTGTTAGCTCTGTAAAACTAGAAGCCCTAGTTCCTTGTGTCTGCTTCTGTCTTAATGCCTTTTGATGATTTGGGCAGCAGAGGAAAGGAGCTAGCTACCGTGCATAGGGCTAAACAAAACAAACCAAAAAAAAACTAAGCAGGGGAGAGGGGAGGCAAACATTACATTGCTCCATTTCTTCTACTTTGCCTCCACTGGGTGCTATCCTAACAGAGATTATCCAGCATAGCCCTTCCAAAGACTTTTATTTTATTTATTTTTTTTTTGCCTCACACATTGTGTCTATAACCAAAGCAGTGCTGTGCTTGGTGTAATGCCAGAGAATACTACTGTCTTAAAATGCTGCTGCTACAGACACCAGCAATATGTTCAAGCATGGACCAAAGCTTCCAGATTTTTCCTGTACAAGTTCTTCATTTGAAAAAACTACATGATTGCATTTTCACATCATAGGGTTTCTTTTTGTATCTTCATTATGATCTCAGTTATGCTTACGATGATAACCTTTTCTGCTGGGAGGTGTTTTCAATTAAGCAGCAAGTTATTTCTGGGGTGAAGGGGGTGTGTAGGGAAAGTGACTCCGTGTTATTATTCAAATGTATTCTTTGCTTATTTTTTTCCTTTAGTATACATATCATGCACTAGGTGTTCATTGTAAATACTTTATGCAATACCTGTAATGCTTTCTTCCTTAACCTTAAGACAGAAAGAAAAGACAAAAACTACATAGGTCTGTAAGAATAATCTCAGTTGCGTAATTTCTCCCCTAATGTCTTCTTTATGGTAGTGTGAAGGGTTTTTTCATTTTGCTTTACTTTTGGTCCAGAAGATTCCCAGCCTGTTATCAAACAATTGTACCTGTAGCTCTTATGTTATAAAAGCTAGTCTGACTTGACTGACAGTTATGTAATCATAGCACAGAATGGTAAGACATCCTTTGTTTGGGAAAAAATATTTATTTTTTTCTCAACAAATATTTACTTAAAATTTTCTGTAAAACTTCAGATTTCTATTTTTTTTTTTCTGAATGTAGGAATTCTGTAACACAAAAGCAGTGACATGGTACAGGCATTCTAGGATGTGCCTCCTGCCTTGCTAGCAGTGCTTATATCTGATCTGTGGGGGACGTGGGTTGGTGACATGCCCATGAGCACTGTCTTCTGTTATCCAAACTGAAGCCCTGCTGCAAATGACCACGGTCTCCTGCCCAGCCTGTTTCCTCTCCAAGGAGACCTTAGTGCAGTGTCAGTGCCTGCTTGTGAGTGTGGAGGGTGACAAAAGTGTGGTGCTGTAGAGCTTTCACCTTTATGGACATGATTTGGCCACAGAACAAGCAGGCCGTGCTAGGATCCTGTGAAGTATTCTGAAGTTAATGATTTTAATTTCTTTTAGGGTCAGGATCAAGGCGAGGAAGACCTTATATGTTATAGTGGAAAGATGCAGATTTCAGGTAAAGATACCAAAAGGCAGCAAAATACCCAAGGATCGTGCAACCTGCATTTTAGCATAGGAACCTGGGAGAAAACAGTAAATGTGCTTCTCTAACAATAGAATAGAAGACAATATTCTCAGGTGGCATAAACTGTTTTCCCATCACAAAAACTTCAGAGGATGAGTCAGGCACTATATGACAGGGAGATTACTTTTTAAAGGCCATTCCGTGCAGAAGCAGATGGCTCGCTGCACTCCTAAAGTTTGCCTAGTGCAAATGAGAAGGCCTAAATATGTCTTAAACTGCTGTGACTATTGAGCTTCACAGACAATCCTGCCTACCTCTTGCAAACACTTCTGTCACACTTAGATCGACATCTTCCCTTCAATGTGGATGAGGGCACTGCTGAACTGAACTGAGAAGCTGAGCGTTTTACATAACCCGCAGAACACTGCAATTTTGTGTTTGTTTTCCTATCAAAGTGACTCTATATGACAATGTGCAAAGTACATACAGATGGCAAGAACACTTATGTTATCAAGTTTGTTTCCTTTGCAGATGCTTACAGAAAAATAATTCTAGCTTCTCATCCAAAAGTATAAATAAACGATGAAACAAAATAACTTTTCCCTCTACCAGCAGAAAAGATGTTTCTTTTTTTTTTTTTTTTTTTTTTCCCAGAATACCGTTACATGTGATTAAACGGGACAAGGATCTTCTGGTGATCACTATTTCTTAGTCATATGCCTTTCAAATTACATCATCAATTTAGCCCTTGTTTTATACTGATTAAGTGTCCTATTGTGTTTATTGTTAGAAGTTATTCACAAAGCCTGTAATGATAGACTTACAACAAAGATGATTGACAGAGGGAAGCTTCATTTTGTTGCACATCTGTGTCTAACCATGGGTCCTTAGGACACTTGGATTTGCCAAAACTTGCTGGGAAACCTTGTTTGTTTGCAGTTTTCCAGGAAATGTTTGGGGACTTGCACAGCTGTGAACTCTCAGTTTGTCATAAAAGAAACTGAAAAGCCCAGATACAAGAATCCTCCCAAATTAGTTCTAAAAAGCCCCTAATCCACACCTTTCAAAGGCAAGAGGTTCAACTAGGACCTAAGTTTTCTTTCTAATGAAAACTGTTTATTTTTATACCCCTTTAAATAGGCATATCAAATAAAGACTTTCATGCTGGTGTAAGTACAACCATATTGGAGAGTTTTCAAAAAGAGAAGACAGGAGTCTGGAACAGAATTAAAACTACCCAACATTTTTACTGAAGAAGGGAAAAACAAAAACAAACAAACAAACAAACAAAAAAAAACAGAAAAAATGAAAATAACAATGTATTTGGCCTGTATGAATTCTTTATTCTGAACCCTCTTCCTTAAATAATAATAATAATAAATATAATAATTTCTTGTGGTTTTGAATGTTGCATAGGTTTTGTTCTGATGGATTTGTTATGTATTGACATTTGGCATTTTTCACATGCACAGTGTCACAGCTGGAAAACAATTTGTGCAAAAAAATAAAGGTAAAGCATCAGAAAATAAAGCAGTATGAAATATTTACAAGAAAACTAAGCCTGTTTTCATTTTTATGTTGCTGCAACAAGTAATGGATAAACAAAATTTCTAAATTCCTTTCTCTGTAGCTCTCACTGTTTTTACCTCTGTCAACATATAGAGAACCAGAGAACTTCCCTTACTAAAGAATCTATTTTTAGCAGTTTTTATAGTAGATTTCATGGCTATGTTCCAGTTTAAACCTTGTGGTTATGTGCTGGGGCAGCCTACACTGCTGGCTAGTGCAGTCTCTGCAGAGAGAACCCCATAACGACCCTTCTTGCTGTTGGCAGAAGACTTGGGTCATTTACACAATTGGAATTTAGGAGAGTTGAGTATGACAGCATAGCATATGCTGTTCAAGCTCACCAATAGGGAGTGTTATAGAGATCTCTCCGTGCTACAGACAATAGCTGACAGTAATACAAAAAGCAAGATCATAGGTAATGTTAAATCTGACATCCCTTAACTCTTGACAGTAACATTAAATATATTTTTTCTTCTAGAACTTCTAGCTACTACAAAATTTAAATTCTGATTTTGCACTTGTTCTGATAGTAAGACATATCTGAAAGATGTTAGGTAGTATAAATTGAGTGAATGTCATTGGAGAAAATCTGTCTGAAATATTAATCCTACAGGTTGAAAACTAGAAGAGAGAGAATCCAAGATGATCGGTACAAAGCAGAGCTTTCCTTTTCTCATGTACTGGTACATTTCAGAAGCACGATTTCCAATAATATTTAAAACCACTACCGGCAATAATTTGAAAAACCGTTCATGGTAATGCATTTTGTGGTAATTATGCATTGTGGCCTATACATCAGTCAGGTTGTATTGGTTCGATGTCCTAGAGGGAAAAAAATCACTGATCAAACAGACATCAGGGACTACAAATAGGAATATCAGTGTTCAGTCTTTAATATGAGTTATATAAAAATCGTAAAGTTTGGGACAAACTGAAATTGTGGGACTGTCAATAGGGAGTTTTCATTTTCCAGTTGTGTTATCATTTATAACAAGCAGCTCACAGGAAAGAGGTACTAAATGTAGTTGAACGAGGTCAGGTCATTTGCCCAGAATACAGAAATACACACACAACCCAGTATCACTCTGCTGTGACTGGGACCAGTGTGTATTTCCCATTTTTCATAAAAGTGTAAACCTCATGCTTCCTCTTTTGATCCAGTGAATAAGCCTGCAGTCTATAACACTTGAGTGTGATTTTTGCAATTGCTTTGAGTTTAACTACTTCAGGCTTGTCCAGTGGAATTAAAAGAGTGACTTTTGAGGGAGCAATGCTAAAACAACAAATCAGAACTTATGATCTTTCCAATTTATGTTCTTATATTCTATATCTACAGAAAAGATGTGACCATGGGTGTAAATAATCTGCGTGAGGTGGAGTTGGTGTGTGAGGTTTAGTATTCCTGCAAAGAGCTGCATGGGTGAAAATGAAATTTGTAACTCAGTGTGCCCAACTTTTACAACAGAAAAAAACACACTTTTTCTTCATGTTAACAACATTTATTGACTTTAGCTGAATCAGTGCAGCAAGTGCTGAATGATTTATGAAGTGAAACTCCTAGATTTGCCCCACCCTAGACCATTTCTCTTTATATGAAAAGCTACACTGATTTTTATAGAGGCCACAATATAGAGGCCTGAGACATTTGTTTTTCCAGCATTACTCATGATATATATTCTCCTTTGCTTTGTATCTTCTCTATTTTCGTTTCTATCATATAGAAAGATAAGGTTTAATTAATTTGATATTTGCAACTAGCCTAGTTGTTCTTAACCCTAATTCTAGCAAATGTATACTGATATATGTAAGAGGTCATAAGTGGACAAATTAAGTATTCTGTTTTTGATGGAATTTATCTTTCCCATCTCATAGGCATTAAGATGAAATCCCACACTAATGATACAACACAGAGTTCTGCCAGAACACGTACATGTATAAACAAGCTATCATAATTTGCCTGATGTTGTTGAAATTATCCTAAGTAATATAATAAAAAAGCCTGTACTGATTAATGCACATTTCATTTAGTGTGGGTTTTGAGTTTGCTCTTTGAAAGAGTGAAAGGAATGAAGAAATATAGATTCCAATTTAAAACCAAAACCAAAATCTAATAAAACAAGTTGATAATATTCTAGATTTTTCACTTTTCAGGCTAGACTCCTAGGCTTCATAATGAACACATACTTTAAAATAATGGGTATTATGACCTTGCTCCATTCTTTTCTTGTAACCGATACTGAAGGATACAGATGAGGAATTGCAGAGAGATTTTTCAGAGGTATACCTGTGCTTTTCCATTATGATTTATTGAACTTTAAAATTGTGGTAAAATAATATTTGAACACTTTTTGCCTAGCATTAATAAAGGTAGTGTAACAGCAGAATAATTGTGTTAGGTGGAGTTGAAGGAAAATTTAACAAACATCAAAATAATTGAATTTGCTACATGAGCTGTATGTTGTGAAGGAAAACACACTTTTTTGGAAGGTTAGCTAAAAAATTCTATTATAATGTTGAAGAATTAATTCTTCTTCAAAATTGAAAATTAATCTTAACGAGGAACAAAAAATTCCAAAGGATTTGTAGATGTGAATGGATAGAATAAATGAATATGAAGTACAAACAGTTGAAGAACTGACTGCTTTACAAACTTGTGGTAATGTGCACAAAATCAGTGTTTTATGCACTGTAACGCAGTTGTCTCCTAAGAGGATAAGCAGACTCCTAAAATAATCCCATTCAAACAGTTGGTCAAAGTGGTTGTATTTGCCTTAGAAAAAAATAGTTTGGTGTGTGTTCAGAAATGGAACAGCTGAAAAAAAAATGAAAGAACTTAATTGCTATGGATGTATATCCTTGCTAAAGTAGGATTTATGTAAAATATTTGCAAAACAAAATATTTTGCAAATAAAATATCTACAGTGCTGTTTCTAGTTCATATTTTCTTCTTCAACAGAGTACTTCGACTCCTGGCCTTTACAGGCAGTTCTTCCCTAATTCTCTGGGGGACAAGATGGACTTAGTGTCGGTACATGGGCAGTCCATGCCGCCGCAGCAGGCTGGTGCTGCTTCTTCAGCTGCCTTGGCTGGGGCTGCCCTGAGGAGTGATGCACAGCAGAGGTTTTGGCCTGGCCTTCTCTTGGGCACATGTAGGGCACCTGTAGGCCTGGCTATAGTACAAGCTCTGGTGCTGAGGATTGTTTCCCTGGGAGAGACAGATAAACAGATGGAAATAAAACCAGCCTGAGGCTTGGAAACAACCGTGCATAAAAAAGGGAGGAAAGAGGCCTAGGATACCAGCTAGTAGGGCTGAACGTTGTCTTAGGGTAAATCTTTTTAGTGTATTTTAGTTATTAGTGCTAATTGTTTGAAAATGTCCTCGTGTCATGTGGTGTGTACTGTACTGTATTTAATCATTTCCTTGCTTCATTTTTTTCTCTTAAAAAGACATTTTTCTTTTAAAATAGAGTAATTTTCAAGTTGCTACTGAGCAGGGCAGTAGTTACAGTCAAGTGGTGAAGGTGTTTATGCATGATCCTCTGTAATGGTGTGACATCTTAGTATGATGTGTATTTGACTTATATGTACGTTTAATATATATTAAATTGTGTAAGTCTAAACAAAATACAGATAGTTTTTCTTAAAAACAGAAATCAATATCTCCTGTCTGAATTATGAATGCTTGAATTGACTTTTTTTTTTTTTTTTTTTTTTTTTCCTATTCACCATTGTATCTTCTCAGATGCAGGGAATAGCGCAAAGAAATGATAATTACTTGAGATTAAAAACTACCACCTGAGAATTGAAACAAAGGCTCACTAACCAGATCAAACCCACCAACCTTTACTGGAGAAAACAACGCAGTCCTCTGTCTTTGTCTTGCAGTTTACTTTTATTTCAAGCAGATTAGACAATTCCTGCTAGCAAAGCTGAGAAAGTGTGGGATAGAAGAGTGGACAGTAAGGTGGGCTGAGAACTGGCTGACTGGCCAAGCTCAGAGGGTGGTGGTCGGCGGAGCAGAGTCTGGCTGGAGACCTGTGACTAGCGGTGTTCCCCATGGGTCAGTGCTGGGTCCGGTCTTGTTCAACATCTTCATCGACGAGCTTCATGGGGGAATAGTGTCTGCCCTCAGCAAGTACGCCGATGACACAAAGCTGGGAGGAGCAGCTGACACACCAGAAGGCTGTGCTGCCATTCAGCGAGACCTGGACAGGCTGGAGAGATGGGCAGGAAGAAACCAAATGCGGTTTAGCAAGGCCAAGTGTAGAGTCCTGCACCTGGGAAGGAGCAACCACAAGTATCAGTACAGGCTGGGGGACGACCTGCTGGAGAGGAGCTCTGAGAAGGACCTGGGGGTCCTGGTGGATGACAGGTTGACCATGAGCCAGCAGTGTGCCCTGGTGGCCAAGAAGGCCAATGGGATCCTGGCATGCATTAAAAGGAGCGTGGCCAGCAGGTCAAGGGAGGTGATCCTCCCCCTCTGCCCTGGTCAGGCCTCACCTGGAGTACTGTGTCCAGTTCTGGGCTCCCCAGTACAAAAAAGACAGGGATCTCCTGGAAAGAGTCCAGCGGAGGGCCACAAAGATGATACGGGGCCTGGAGCATCTTCCCTATGAGGAAAGGCTGAAAGACCTGGGTCTGTTCAGCCTGGAGAAGAGAAGACTGAGAGGGGATCTCATCGATGTTTATAAATACCTGAGGTGTGGGAGACAGAGGGATTAGGCCAACCTCTTCTCATTGGTTTGTGGGCACAGGACAAGGGGCAATGGCCACAAGATGGAGCCCAGGAAATTCCACACCAACTACGAAAGAATTTCTTCATGGTGAGGGTGACGGAGCACTGGAACAGGCTGCCCAGGGAGGTTGTGGATTCTCCTCTGGAGATATTCAAGGCCTGTCTGGATGCCTACCTGGGCAGCCTGCTCTAAGGAACCTGTTTTGGCAGGGGGTTGGACCTGATGATCTTTCAAGGTCCCTTCCAACCCCTTCAATTCTGTGATTCTGTGATCTTCATTGCCTTTGATGTGTAATCACACCCTTTTCTCATTTCTGTCTTTTCATGTCCTTGTTCTGAGAAAACTGACTGTAAATGATCTGACTTGCCCCTGCCGTTGGCTTGCCTTCCCTTCCCCTCACAACTCTTTTTGTTTGGCAATGGATGTAGAAATCTCTTGCCCACTGTGCCTGATCTTAACCTCCACAACGCTCCAGTGACCCGTGCTTCTCATCTCCACATCTCTCCTGTGGCCCTGGCTTTCCCTTCCTTAATATTTTTTCTGAATCTCTGCTTTTTTTGCCACCCACAGCACAATGCAACAGATGTGCACGAAAACCTTGTGGCTTATGTGTTACCTCAAATCCATCTTCTACCACTAAGCTCAGCTAACATGCACACGACTGTCCTTTTTCTCTGAGTTTGTGGATTACCTTGTTCTCTGTACTGCTTAGACATCCTAGGCCTAATATATTAGAAATCATATGAACACAACATACCTATGTGCCTAAAACTGTCCAAGGACTGATTTTTTATTTCCAAAGAACCCATCACAAAGATGAATGTATGTGTAAACAAAATACATATATATTTAAATTTCAGTCTACCTTGTTTTCCAGACTATTAGCAGGATGTAGGTGCTCTGACTCTTCTGTCCCAGCTGGTACCAGTTCATAAGGGAAGTTGTTTCCTCTGTGCTTTTGCACTTGGAAAGCACATGCTTTATTAAGAGTTTTTTTATTTTTATTTTTATTTTTTCAGTCTTCTCACAAGATTACCGTTTACCTTTTTTTTATTTTTTTTTTTATTTCCCTGATCTTTCTTCATATGCAAGAGTTTATCATTCACATGTAGGCTTCTCACTAAGTCTTGACCGTTCCCTTGAGAAAATCAGAATCACTCTGTTTCTGCTAGATGATACATCTGGACAGATGTGATTAGGAAGCAGATGATAAACTGATGCCAAAGCCTTTGAAATAGTTTTAATTCCATCCCTCCTTAAATTCAGTTTCTCATCCCTTTTTTTAAAAAAATGATTTTTTTCTTGAAATATGGGTGTTTACTTTTCATTGTAAGGCAGATACCTACAAGCAGAACATAAGGTGTTTATCTTGCTCTGAGTTTCATCAGACTGTCAAGTTTAAAAAAAAAAAAAATCAAATTTGAAATTTATAATTTCTCAGAGGTCTTTAATTTTGTTTTTAACAGAGTCTGCTCCATTTCTGATTTCCATTATTATTTCCCTCTGGTGATGCCTCCACAGACATACAAAAGCAGAAAATTAGAGATGAGTTGAATATGGAAGATCTCCAGGGTGTTTGGAAAATAAGCTTATCTCTCTCCAACAATCCCAAGCAAACAGTAACATATTGTTTAGGTATGCCTAGGTATAGATTCAAAATATTTGCATGTGAAAGGGAATAGCTTAAGAAAGAAATATAAGCAGTTTGGATTAATCATAGTTCATTTTTTATGTCTGCATGCTGTAAAATCAAATGTGCCAATTTTCTGCCATTTCATAACTCTCCCTTCTGGTATGCTGCAAGAAGCTAGTGCTGTGTCCAATATCATAGAAAGAAAATTAAGGGGAAACTGAAATAGTTAACAAGTTCCAACTGCCTTGTTCATTTGTACTGAATTTTTCTTCATAAGTGGGAAAAAAAAAAAAAAAAAAAAAAAAAAAAAAGTGAAGTGATGCCTTACCTTTGGCAGGTAAGATTTTATAACCTCGGAACTGCGAAGAGTTAATTTCAGTGCAAAGTTATGTTGAAAAACAGAACATGGGATGAAGTTGCAGAGTGTTGTTCTACTATAGTGGTTTAAGTGTCTACAATATCTGTTCTTCAATTTTAAAAGGGAGAAAGAACACTAGTGAAATGATAGAAAGAAATCCATTATTGACTGGTTCCAAAACTTACACCTTCAGAAAACACACTGAGCTGCTCACTGACATTGGAATCCCTCAGTTCCAGTGCTTCACCAAAATGATTTGTGAGATAAAGACAGGACCAGTGCATCCAACTCTGCTGAACACTTTGCAGAAGAGTTTGAGGCCCATGTCTCCACTTTCAAAGGCATATGCTTTGAGTTACTGGATAAAAGAGGTAAAAAATATTGTTTAAATATAGTTCCAGACTGCAGAAGGATGCTGTATCTTGTACCTTGAGCTTGGGTCAGAAATCGGTTAAAGCATCAGAATTTCCTCCTAACACAGTAATAATTTCACATTCACAAAAGCTGCCCACTCAACACACTTTGCTGGAGATCTTATTTGTTTGCTTTGTTTGTTTTGTTGGAGATCTTGTTATTTACCGTTTGTAACTCATATAACAGTTCAGTATTATATGATTTCCCCCAGTAATATTCCTTCTTTACTTAATACATATGAACTGGTTTTTCTTTCAGGTAGGACAACTAGTAAATTTAGCCCTGAAGCTTACAATTTTTGTTTAGCTTAAAAGATTATTGATTCTGTTTCTGAATTTTTTTGTGCCTAAAATATCTTTTTTTTTTTTTTTTTTAGCCTGCATGATATCTATCACCCTATTGAAGGCATAACCCCTCCTAGAAAACTTTGCCTTAAGTAAAGCATATATACAACTTTCCTGCAAATTCTGCAGAGTTGCTATACATTGAGTGTCTAATTAAAAGGTGTGACTGCTGTAAAGCAAGACATGTATAAATGAAGAACTTTGACTCTTGCAGGGACTGTTGTAAAAGAAGTGGTTTCAAGTCTGTTGCAAAGAACCAAGCTTTGTCTCCAGAATAGGATTTCTACATTAACTCATCAATTTGCCATATGAACAATCAGTGGGGGTCCTGTAGTACCTTAGGGAAAAGCTCTCAGAACATATGTATCCTAACAAAGATTTCACAATAGAAGGGAAGTCTTTGAGCAGTCCATGATTTAAACATGTTAAATGTTTATGAACAATATGTCAAGAAGAAATAGTTTTTTAGCAGTTTAAGAACAGCTAAGACTTGGAATATACCATGATCTATATAGCGTAAGTAGTTTTAACAATGTAATACAAGTACATGTATATTGCCAAATACACTTGCGAAAAATAGGTTGATGTTGTCTACCCCTTGGCTTTTTTTTTTTTTTTTTTTTTTTTTTTGTAGCATATGAGGAATTTTTATTTGCATATATGCATTTTATAATCCATAGAACTACACTTTATATACAGAATATATGAACTATACTCATTTATACTTTTTATTCCTGGTTTAAAATTCTGCCTTATTTCACCTTTCCCTGAAGATGTGATGTTAATTTATTCCATAAAGACCTGTTATATCACTTTGATTTTAAATGGGGTGTATATAATTTGTTTAAAGGGAAAAAAAAATCTGTTGGTTGTGAAATATAATTTGGCTAAACTGTGCACTGAATGAATTAACATATCTGTTAAAATCTATTCTAAGTGCAAGATTTAATTTTGGTTGATTTCATTGACATAAAAGGATTTTGTCTAATTTGGCTTCTCTGGGGTTTTAATATTATTGTCTGAGCTCTTAAAATATATAAAAAAAATAAGATGGACTTTTGATACCCCATGTAATTAAATTTCACTGACATCTGCAATGTGATCAGACTCTTAAAATGGGCCCATAATATAGAGGCCTGGGGCCATGTCACCTCCAAATCCTTCTGCAGCCTATTTCCCATTTGCTGGGGGAACTTGGTGGACAGAGGAGCAGGCACCTTTGCTCTCAAAGGATTTGGCTTCAAGAACTCTGGCTGCTGCCTAATGCTGCCTGAACCCTGCTAGCACCAGACAATTGAGTCTTCTGCCATTTTTGCATATTCCTATTTATATAGATTTGGCCAGAGCTGCAAGCTAAAATGCTAACATCTGTTATCACTTTTGTTTTCTCAGAATTTTTAGCTCCACTTTTGGGAACTATAAGATTCAGATGATTTGGATTTTTGTTGAAACACCTACATACTTAGATTGAAGCATATATCAAAACATTGGAGAAATGTTTTTCTCTGATAGTTTCTGAGGGCATCAGCTTGATTGTGTGTTTATATATATATGTGTATGTGTGTGTGTATGTAAAAGTATATATAAATCATGAGAGGTGTAGTGGCCTGATTCAGAAGGACCAGGAAGAATTTTCCCATAGATGACTGCTACAGAAACAATTACTGGTACACACCTTGCTTTAGCCTGCTCTTGCCATTGAGTATGTTACAGCACATCAGTATAATCTTTGCACATCTTATGTTGGGATCATATCTATGCTTTGTAAGATATTCCAGATTTTGTGATGAGACAACCTGAAATACTCCAGATTTTCACGTATTGTATATGTTTGAAATAGTTGCATAAAAACCTGTGTTTTGCTGGTCATCCATGATCTCTCCTCACTTGGTGGCATTCACTCACTAACTGGCCATACTGGAAACAAACAAAAGCTTCTTCTGCTTTAGTCTCAATAGCAAATGCTAACCACTTGCATAAAGTGAAAATCAGCCTTTGAAAGCCACCCACAAGAAAAGGGAAGAACCACAACAGAGCTGAACTGAGCTAGCAGGCTTTTAAAGCCATGTGGTGATGATACTGGTTGGTAGCATATAATGGATGGTAGCAAAGCTACAGAGACTTAAAAGAAAACAGTGTAGTTTCTCCTGGAGTTGTTGTATCTTTATAATCCATTCTGTAAGCAACAGTATGTTGCCGTGTCACAGTGCTAAGTGAGATTACAGCTGCTTTGAGGTACATGCTGCTCTTATAGCTCCTGTACAGTGTAGCTATATCCTTCTCCAATGGCTGGTGCGCAGGTGAAATTCTGAGGTTTGCATAATAATCCTCTAACTATCCAGGTCTTTTGATTACTAGCTGTTCAAGCCACAAGCTTTTCCACTTGCCTGTTTAGGGATGAAGGAATATATCAAACTTCATTTTAAGTACAGTCTAGTATTTTTCCCATTCAGAATTTGTGGCAAAATAACAAGAGGCATTTACATTTGAATAACAACTAGGCTAAAAAGCTCTTCTCTCATATGAGGGCTAACCTTTCAACTAAGTTTTTCTTACACAGCTATATCAGCTTTGTTTGGTTATGGTTCTTTTAAAGTAGTTGTAGATGTATTCTCAGAAAACTTTCAGATATATAAATCCTTTCATAATCTGGAGGAAATAGTGTAATTTCTTTTTTGTTGCTCTTAAAAGTCAGATGAAGTATGTTGAAATTAAGACTTGCATGTTATGTTCATGATGTAATTATAAAGATGAGAAGGCATGGAAAATTTCCTTAGTAAAATATCAGGAAAATAATCTATTTTAGTGCAAAATATATATCTTTTTTCCTAATTTACATTTAAGAAAGAAAATATAATTTCATTATTTTGCTTTTACTTTGAAATACTGCTTTTTTCCTTGTTTATTCAAATCCTGAATAATGTTTACTGATTGAAAACTTTTATTCTGCTCCCCTACAATATCACTACATATGAAATGGAGAGGAATGGAGAGGTGAAATTTGGATTCAGCATTTCTCAGTGCTACGGGTTTGATTTTACTCATATTTTTCAATGTGAATTTCACTTTCACATTGAATGAGGGGCTTTTTTTTTTTTTTTTTTTTGGTACCAATTTTATAGACATGATAGTTTAGGTGTAGCACCTAGCTATATTCTTGTTCATAGACATTTATTTAAATGTTTTTCAAAAATAGTTTTTCTACAACACTGAAGGACAGACTAATTAAACTAACGTTTTTGAAAGTTTTGGCTAAACAGATTAGTTACTGTATGCCAGTTAAATCAACAACATCTGTTCACACAGGATTTCATTTATTCTAATTTTTAATAAATACCATTGCACTAGCAGGTGAGGGCTTCAAATATATGGATAAAATTTAAATTCCTTTTTTCTTTATTCTCCTCTTCCAAACTATATTACAAATACCACACATTTTCTGTTTTTCAGGCAAAACGTAATGGAAATTTTGCTGATGATTTTTTTCTTGTATTTTCTTGGTGGCCGGGTACCTCTGAGATGGTGTATAGTTTTTTGTTGTTGTTGTTTTTTTCAGTGCTGATACCTTTTAATGTGGCATCAGATAGTGAATTTTAAATCAGACATTCAATATGCCATGTACCCAGGTGTTTAGTATATTAATTTTAAAATAGTGATTAAAATGAGGAGTGACTGTAAATGATAAAACATGAAAATGAAAGTAATCAGTTCAACTTGATTTTTTAATTATCTGGAAGGATATCTATTTGTAATGATTCTGTACATGGTTTTTAATACAAAATGAGCTTAGGGCCTACCTTGTTTATTATTTTAGAGTAGTAATGTGGATTTTTATAGCAAAATAAATATATAAATTAACTGATTTAAGATAGAACTTAAAGCGTGGTTTGTTCTAAAATAAATTTTGAACAGACTGTCACATGGTTATTAAATTCAGTAGCAAAATTCCTGAGACATGGGAAATTACTGAAGAAGCAGTTATAAAGAGACTCTCTTGAGCTCCTCCTGACCCTGTAAGCAGAAGGATCTCTTTGCAGTATTGATTTTTCCCTTCCTATGGTGAAGACAGTCAAACTGGCTTGGCTACTTGGAAAAAATATACCAAAACGATTATCTCATGGTTCAACTGATGTGAGACTCAAAAAGTTGTGCAGACTTCTCCTGTGGCCCTGTATGGCATCATGTAAAAAGGAATTGATAAAAAAAAAAAAAAAAAAAAAAAAAGTCGTGTCTGATGCTGCAGAATCTTCCAATATAGGTCTTGTATTAACTTGCTGGTTGTGACTGGTACAGTTGTGCTTTCTCACTGAGGGAATTAGATTTTCATTCAGTGCAAAACCTGGCTCCATAGCTAGCGTTCATAGGAGGTGTGGGGAACATTGATTTGGAACATGCTCCTTTTCTAACCTTTTCATATGCAGTAAAGCAACTCCACCAGGAATTATTCACACCTGGAGAACCAAAGGCATGGCAGTTTACTAACTCTAGTTTCAGGTATTGGACAGCACAGGGATTTCATTTCAGGCATTAGACATTCGGTGCTTTAACCCCAGAGTAGGTTTGTGTCTCCGTGTGTGTGTCTCATTCAGAAGTGTGTTTGTTTCACACAAATGAAGACTGCAGAAATTTTGTTAATGTAACAATTTTCAACATGGAAAAAAAGAGTTTCCCAATCAGCTTATTTTCAGCTTGTGGTGGGACTGCACATGTCTGTTATTCTGTAAAAGTTTTATTATATTACATGACCATCGGTTTTTGGGATACATAAAAGAACATATAAATAAATTGTTATTGTTTGATTCATCCATTTGTATATGCAAAACTTGCATTGTTTTGTGAATGAGCATCAATGTAGAAGTTAACTCTTTAAGACTGTGAAATAATACTACAAAGAAAAAATAACTTGGAAGGAATAGTATGTTGCATTGCCAAATTTCATTTATACACAATTAGGTTTTCTTTGTGCTTTGATAAAACACCGCAAACTCTTACATCTTCCAAGTTATGATCTTTTTCTCTCTACAGAGTTATTTAAGCCTGTTGATTGGTATACTCAGTAACATAAGAGTAAACTTGGTTTTGTTAGCTAATTTGATTATTTTTCCATCATCCTTCAAGTAAGTTAATATAACTAAATATAATTTTCTCACAACATATAAAGAAATTGGTCATGTCCACAAAGAATAGCTTCCATTGTAAACAGGTGAGATGTTTTATTAGCAGTGGTTCTTACTGACATCAAAAAGTTCATTAATTGAATTTAATGGGCAATAATTTAATGGAGAATGTTTCACTCTATCTTTGGTTCACGTAGAAACCTTTTCAACAGCAGGGAAAAGCAGACAGATTGTTTTGGACTATGAGAACACTTCAGCAACTTAAATGTTACCCTACAATTCAATCAACAAAAAGCCATTTCAGAAATAACTGAAACAGGCAGAATGAAGTTGTGTAGTCTGACATTCTAAAGGATGTATTTAATAGAATTAACAGAATTCTCTATTCTGTACTTTCTCTGCCTAATATCTTATTTGCACTTCTTTTTGAGCAAGTCTGCTCTAGAGTTCCGAAACTATAGTGGAAGGGTGGTTTTAGTATCTTGGTGATGAACGTGATTTTTCAGATTTCTGAGGTTACTGCCTTTATGTCCCAGTATTGTTTTTGAAGACCTTGAGTTGAAATATTGCCTCAGCCTGATTGTTTATCTCATGAGACTGGTTGAAATAACACTCAAAACTGGTATGTCTGGGTGCCACAAGAAAATGTCAACCAGACTTTCAAGTTTTCTGTTCTGTTGCTGCAATACTCCTAGTACATAAATGGCACTACTGATCTTTAAAATAATAATTGAGTTTTGGGAGTAGAGGCATGCAAATATGGACTTCTTTTCAAAGTACCTTGTTGGGAGACTGAATTAAATCTATGAAATCACAAGCCTGTAAATTTTTCATAAAGGCTGCTGAAGGAAATGCAAGCATGTGTAAAGCCAATGAATTTTACAAGGAATTTGTATTCGTACAGACTAACTGTAGAATTACAAGTCATCCAAAATATTAATAGAGTCTGAAAACTATTAGAGGTACAAAGGTAATTAAAAACAAGAAACAGCTAAACATGTCCTTTGCAACTACTGTTAAATCATAAAAAAGTAATCATTTATTTTCTTTATTTTTTTTCCTTTATTATTTTTTTTTTTTTAAATAATAAGCTTTAAAAATATCTGAATTGTCTTATCAAATCCAGAGCTTTCAGCAAGGTCCATTGCTTGCTGCTCGTGTGCAGAGTCTGGATATCTTAGTGTTATATGTTGTTCTGCCTTTTAAAAAGATACCAAATTTAAAGTAATATTTGAATTCCAGTGCTGAAGCTGATATTACTTTGGATAAAATTAACATTTAAAATAATAGGAAAACAGACTCTGAAATTAGTAAGTTTTGCCAAATGAATTACTTGTGTATTGGATAAATATATTTCAAGAGTTACTATTTTAGCGGAAGTAAACTAATATGAAAAATGTCAGCAAAGGCTCTTAATTGTGATATATTAACATGTATATTTATCTTAAAACAAACAAACAAACAAACAAACACAAGCTTATTTAAATTAATATCAGGGAAATGAACAAAAATGTCAACATAAATCTGTAATTTGTTAGTGTGAAATCCAACTACAGAAGCTACTTTAATGCAGCACAACATCAGAAAGCAGGCTATGTTTTCAACACAGTAAAGAAATAATTCA
The DNA here is from genome assembly GCF_011077185.1 of Oxyura jamaicensis. Taxonomy (NCBI): domain Eukaryota; kingdom Metazoa; phylum Chordata; class Aves; order Anseriformes; family Anatidae; genus Oxyura; species Oxyura jamaicensis. The sequence continues at coordinate 1,359,164 of NC_048901.1, read as the reverse complement.
TATTGAGGATGCAACACTATTCTCTCTTCTCAGCCCTGTATTTTGCTAGATTAGCAAAATGGAAAAATTTCAAATGGAAAAATTCTTTGGTGGATTAAGAACCCCTGGAGACAGTACAGGAATTCAGAATTTCTGCTACAAGCTTTTTATCCCTTAAATATTTTTCTCTGTATATATAATAAAGCATACAATAATCCTTTAACGTATAAGATATCAAAACCATTTGGGCTCTACTATGTGCAGTTAACTGAGGTTGACTTAATTTGGTAACATTTCTGTCCTTTTTAAATAGTCTTATTTTCTTTCTCATCCTCAGTTAATGATAGATTTTTTTTGTACCTTTAAGATGATTCACAATAGGTTTTCTCTGTTTCATGGTACATTATAATGAAGGATCCTTTATCCTGATAATGAAATTATACATTCAAATACCATATAGAAAAAGAGATTAATAGCCTATAACATTTGTATTTCCCTACATTTATTCCAGTGTTAAAAATAATAGGTCAACTCCACAAATGAAGTATCAGTAAAATGGAAGAAATATTTAAACATTTCATATGGTGTCCAGGGCAATGAATCCATTAAGCTATGTTCTTACAGCATGCATAATGTTATAAAGCCAGAACTCCATTTCATAAGCCTTAAAAACTTCTTGGACAATATAATTTTTAACTGGTGAGTATAATCAAATTCAAGTCTATGTTTTCTTCAAGCTGAATGTGTATAACCTATTGTGTATAAGTTGTTAACTAGGGACTTCTTATGGCCATTTTGAACTACTGAGGACTGCTTCTCCAGGTTTATTCACTACCTGACTACTGAGAAAATAAGTTTTTGTCTTTATTGATCCTTCAGGAAGTCAGGAACCTCTTATAATTTGGATTTCCCAAATTTCTTCCCATTTTGGCAGCAAGTTTTCTGTACTGGAGTATTTCTTCAAATCCTAAAGCAAGAGTCTATCCTGTTTGTGATCTTTTTGCACTTGTTTTTGAGTCTTAGAGAATTTGAGCTTCACTTGCATGAATATTACTAAAGGAAAAGTTAAGGTGAAATGCTTGTGTAATCACTGGAAATAAATTCTGAATTACATACCCAACTGTAAAATCTGTGGTTGCACTGAGTAGTTACATATGCCATTTAATTCAAACGGTGCTGTGTAATTTGCAGATATTACAAATGGCCAAGGAGTTCTTACTAAGCAGCTGGATAAAAGACATGTTTTCTCTGATATAGATACAGTTTGTTTTCCATGAACTCGTATCTCATGTATAAGCTATCAGGCCTAGTTTACAGATAATTGTTATCTGAACAGCTGGAGAATAGAAGGCTAGAAAATGTGAATTCTGTCTTAAACCATTTCCAGTATTACTACCAATCTCCTCTAAAGAGAGGAAAATATTGCCATCTGTTGTTAGTAAGGAGATTAGAGTGTTTGAGGGCCTGTCAAAACCCCACTTTGTAACAAGTTGGAGATTGATATTTACATTCCTGGATGCATCTGTAATGCATCTTGCTGAAAAACTTGTCTTTTCCAGCTATTCAAAATGCTCTTACATTATCTATTTGCAAATTTTCCTAACAGAATATATTGTCTGTTGACCTCATGGTAAGAAATCAGTTGTTTCCTCTAGAATAGAAAAAACAGCTGGAGGGAGATAAGAGATTCTTGTAAAAATATTTGTCAGAAAGTACAAGCCAATTCTGTTCTCATACATTTATGTTGTATTTGGTACCAGTAGAAATCTAAGAAGGAACTCATGTAAATTTATGTAACTTAGTTTGCTAAGTAAATTTAATTGTTTCAACTGTATTATCAATATATATTTTACCAAAGTGGTGCAGTGTTATTGTTATTTGGTGCACAATCAGAGGAAAATAGGTCAATGAAAAGGCTGACCAGTTTTAATGCAATACTCAACATTTCCTTATACACGAGGAAGTTTAAGTTCAAACTGCAAAGAGTTGATAGTTGCATAGTCTTAGCAGTTCTTCAGAAGTCTTCAGTGTAGACCAGCTGGTAATTGCTTAGATGAAACCTCGGTTGTCATTTTGTTAAGAAAAGTTTAATACAATTTATTATGGTTAATGATTACATCTGGTATTCCAGATTACTGATAAAATTATCAATATCAGAATCATGATGAATTGTTCTTTCTGTGCTATTTGATTACTAGGCTGAGTCACTCTTTATCTGAATAGGCACGGAAGTGTCTTTCCTCTGGTAAAGTCTGTTTTCTGCGGGTTTCTCAGTGGCTGTGTACATGCAAGTATATGAGCAAGTGAGGACACCAAGTGCAATCGTTGGAATTTGTGTAAAACTAACCATTCATTTTTAATCACTGAAGGCCCTGGATAATCTGTGCCTACTTTGCCCTGCAGTGTCTTGCTCCCCTATCCAGCAGCTTCTGGGAAATAAGGCTCTGCAGTTCTGCTGGAGTGGCTGTTGCAGAGAAATGGAAAAGGATGTTTCTGAAAACTCATGGATATCTTGCTGTTTGTTTAAGGCATTTTCTAAATTTGGTGCTCTTTCATTGCTCCATGATGGATATTTCTGCTGTGAATTCTGAAAAGCAATTTGAAATGTCTGTAGGATTGGAGCAGAGTGGAATGCCAGACATTGACAGTGGTGAGGTAATTTTTGCCACAGTGCTCATCCTGCTTAGTCTCATCCATGTTGAGGCTCTGCAAAATCTCTGGGCAACAGCTGTGAGATCAGCTCCCTCATGGATGGCAACTCCTTAGTAAATGTGCAGAGTTACACTGCAGCAGTGGATCTGTCCCAGTTTGTCACTGGAATAGTCCTGTTCCCTTCGCAGTTTACTAATACTGAAAACTTTCTTTGGAGTTTCTTTCTTCTATACATCTTTAGAAAAAGTAATCCTAGAGAGACAGCTTTTGTGCACATTTCCACCATCTTTCAGATCAGCATTCTATTAAAAAAAAAAAAAAAAGTTTTCCTTTTATTCCCTTTTCTGGACCCTCTACCTATGGGTACGGATTGCCATGATGAAAAGCACAATGGGAGGTGTATGACCATTTCATTATTTGAATTGAAAAGGCTATTAGATCTCAATGAATTTTCTAATGTAATTAGTGTGGGAGCAAAACAAAACAAAAAATCATTTAGTTTTCTTGCAAATTCTGTAATCTGAAATGTAGCTTTTCATGCTGGACTGGCACTGATACAGGAAATCTGTCAGAAGGGAATGGTAGAGGAATTGGATGACCTAGAATTAATCTCTGTTAAGGCCAGACGGCCAGATGGTGGTCAAAGTGCCAAAGTTGTTTGGATAGTGTTGTGCTGTGTGCATGTGCATTGTACTTGAATTATCCTTTGGATGTGGGCTGTGGTAGTTGAGGTTATCAGTACAAACGCATCTGCCTTGTATGGCTGTAGCAGGATGGTAAAAAGTGATCATATCTTATGGGGAATGTATATTAATACCTCATAGTTTTCACTTGGAATTTAAATTAAGTTCTTGTTTTGTGATAACATTTTGATTACATAGAAAATTGTTTTTGCATGGTATATTTCCTCGCTCTTAACAAAGCTATGTTCCAAGCATTATCATCTGAAATTTCAGGGAAAGTAGCACTCAGTTTTCCCATTGTAATTGCAATACCACATTGAAATGCTTAGGTAAAATATAGCCTTCAGATGAGACATTTTCTGAGTATCATCACAATACCTTTAATTGTATGTAGAATAGAAAGGAATGGTCACAGACTTTCATTTTCCTCATTTTTTCAGTAATGGCTAAAAGTAATATATATGAGATACAGAAGAATACAGATAGGTTTGCCTTACAAATGAAAAGCAAACCTGTGCAGGATTCATTACAGAAATAGTAAAATAAATACCTCATTCCTCTCCTTATGACTTCACTGGACATAAGAAGGTAACAGAGAATCTATCCTGGTTACTGGACTATAATGAATCTATTCCTGTTTTCAGAATGGGACCGATTTTTTTCATATTATTTGAACTGTCTTACCTAATCAGCATAATTGACATACAAAACTGGCAATAAGAATGCAAAAATAAAATGTAATTCAGGATGACCTAATACATAAACAAGCAAATAAATAGCTTTTTGGTCTGGCTTAGGACAGGTTGAATCCTCATATCGAACCTTACTAGCTAACATATAATGTTTTATATTCACTTGTGCACTAACAAAGGTAGAGATTAAAGTTGCAGATAAATGGGAATGTCTTTTACTGACTCCACAGAAATTCAGTAGGTCAGAGCTCCTCTAGTTCTCTTCTATTTCTGTTCCAGATTTTGTCTCTGAAAATTTACTAGAAATTCAATATAGACATTGAAAGAGACATGGAGCTAGAGAAAAGAATTCACAGTTTTGGAGGATCTTACGTTGGCAAATAATCTGAGTAAATCTGAAAGCTGCTCCTCAATATGACTAGGGATAACCACTGCGCCTGAGGATTGAGAGCCTTTGCAGAGTTTAAAACACTATTTCATTACTGAATACAAAATTAATTAAATATCCTTCCTGGTGCATGTCTTCATATAGGATAAGGTACATAAACCCAGTGCTGCTTGCATAGTCTTGCCTACAGCCCTTTGGTGCCTTGAGTTCTTTGGGGTGGCAAAGAGGGCAGCTCCTGCTTCAGGATACCAAATGTGTAATACAGCTGTTGGGTAAAGCTGCCATTGGAGATGTAAATAAATAAAAGAAATCTGAGTGATTTTAAAAGAAAATAGTTTAAAAAAGCTGCCTGCAGCTTGGAAATCTTCCACAAAAGATCCTGACTGCTAGAACAGAATGATGTAATGGTCTCTATTGCTTACAAGAGCTCTCACAATAAAAAAAGCTAGAAAAATCAATACCCTTTTTCAGTACAGTCAAAGCTTGAAATATTTCATTTCAGTGAACAGTGGTAGATTTTTATTTAAAGAAAGCAAGCAGTTTCTCATGCCAGGATTAAGTAAGTCTATTTTGTTTGTTTTTGTTTCAGTTGAACTGATTAAAAACCTTTATTAGATAGTTTAATGCAGGTGCAGGTGGTAGAAAGGGGCCACAAATCTGGGTTAATGTTGCGTGTGAATCCAGAGTAGGCTTCCCAGCTTCCAAGTAGCTGCAAAAAGAAGCATGGAGTCACCGCTAAGTTAATTCTGGAGAGGTGAAGTCCAGCAATGTGGCTGTCAGGTCTGCCTGCCAGCTTCAGTCTGAGATAGCCTTGTGCTCTAACTACTGAGGTATTGTGTTCTGCTAGTATTTGTTGATTTTCTTCTTTCCAGCCACTTTCCTAACCTAAGGAAGGAGGCCTCATTTGAATGAGGCTAAGAGCTAACAGTTTTTGTGCAGCCTGTAGCAGGAAATGTTCAATATACGGTAGAGAAACTCAGGTGAAGGAGTGGTAGAAATGGCCCAAGTTCTTCACTGAGACATGATGTAAAAGACATTCGTTTTGGCCTTAGTGGAGGGAAAACTGTCTGTCCTTGTTCTTATGCCTTTCCAGTCCACATTAGCTCAGAAAGGTAAAAAATAAGGGCCCAGCCAGTGCTCTCCACTGCAGCTCTGCATCTGTGTTTACAGCTGAACAGGACACACCTCCTTCTCTTTCCACCTGTCAGATTTTGTCCTTCTGTTCATACAGCTATGGTGTATACATATATAATAACAATTTTATGTTATCCTTTGACCTAAGTTTGTCAGCAAATGTCTCCATATGTGGGTCATTATGTCCTCAGAGCTGCAGTCTGACATTTCCTGTGCAGAGCAGGTAGTTAGAAATCTGGAGGAATATCTGAGTAGGAGGAAATATGACATTGAAATCTGAAAGGAATAAAAAACGTTGACTTTCATCAATGATGAAGGAAAATGTGCCAGAGCCATCTTCAGAAATGTTGGAAGTTCTGGAGACTGTTGTCCGTGTGTACTGGAGGATATCAGAAAGAAATTCAGGGACCAAGATCTGTAAACTTTGAAATGGTATGAGGAGAAATTAAAAGCTGAAAATGTTCCCAAAAGGATAATAACATTTAGCCGATAAATCTCAAGTCTTTCCAATTACTTTATTCTCACATTGGACATCTTATCGGAATCAAATTTGAAAGTCAAATCTATATCAGATGTGAGAGGCAAAACACTGTGAAGCTTGTTTGCTTGTTTATTGATGAGGAGAGCTTGTACATGTAAATTGAAACCTCTTAATTTATTCAGAAGCTATTGGTCTACTCAAGTAACATGGTTTTAACATCTTGTAAATGCAACATGGTAGATGAAGATAATGGGCATACATGCCAAACAGTATAAAAATAGAAAAAGGATTTTGAGTGCAGTTGCAACGTCGATCTAGGATTCAGGGAACAGGGGTGCACTAAGGGTTTACCGAGCAGAGCTGTAGATGGAATGAGAGCTTTGTAGACACCTTCATATGAGAAAAGCACATTCATTTCAACAACAAGGAAGCTTTCTATCCTCAGGGAATAGGGGAAACATCTCTTTCATTATACTAGCAGTAACAGCGGAGATTCATTAGTTGTTACAGCAAAACACCAGCTCATAGTGAAGGTTGCTTTTTTTAAATTTATTGTTATTTTAAATTATTTTTAAAGTATTTTAACTCAGGATTATGAGGCCACCAGGTGGATGGGCCAGTCAAACCTCACAGTACTTGCTTGTGGAGTTTAACTGTAAGGAGAACCAAGAATGATTGGAAAGTACAAATTATACTGTCAAAAAAGCTGCATTGTACTATGTGACATAGTTTAAGAGATACCCCCTCCTCTGTAGACCTCATAGTGTAAACAGATAAGATTATGGAAGTGAAGCATGGATTCAGATCAGCTGTAACTGGGACGTAGTTAAATGTTGAAACTGGTGAACAATTTCCATTGTTCTGTTTCTTTCTTTGTAATGTGAGGTAGATGAAAAACTATTCAAATATTCCACCTAGACAAGTGAGATAAAGAATTGTTGGAAATGATGTGGTGTAAGTCTCTGATGGCATGGACAAGTTACAGAAATTGATGCTGTTTTAGAAGACAGTTATACAAATGCTGAAAAAAATAACCACACTTAATTGCTTTACTGGTTTCAGGCAAGTTGTGAATTTGTGCAACTCACAAAAGAAGATCAAGTCATGTTTAAAACTGAAGGCAGTATGTCCAGCATGCTATCCCAGAGTTTTGAATCTATTGTCATCTTTCTTTATTTTTTTTTCCTTAAAATAAATAAATCACATATTTAAATATTTTCTTTTATCTTGAAATTAAGAAACTGTAGGTTATTTTAATGAATTACATGATTTATTTCATATTATGGAGCATACCTATCATTTGAAGTGAAAACGTCTATCTTTTTATAAAATGTTTTCTATAGTGTTTAAGTGATGCAAATCATGATACTTCACTGATCATATTTTTCATAGCAAAGCAATATGAAGGTTGTCCAAAATGATTTTTCATTCCATTCTTTATTAGGACACTATTAAAAGCAGAAAAGTACAGGTTTTTAAAATCAGGCTTTACATTTGGGCATCTATTTTATGCATTTAAATAAATGTTCTCATTTGGTTGAAGGTCAATTATTCTGACATGTAGTGCATGGAAGCTCAATGACTTTTGTGAACACCAGTTAAGTGAAAAACAAGTAGCCAAAATATGTAAGCACTTTTTGTTGTTGTTGTTGTTGTTTGTTTGTTTGTTTGTTTTGTTTTTGTAATGGGGCAGTTTCTCTGTAATCCTGGATGTACTTCCCAGTTTGTGTCCAGCTCTTATTTGGCCAAAATATGAAATTAATCATATATTCTGTGCACACAATAATACTGTGTGAGAGAATGTCTCTTATAGGTGAGAAGAATAACCACCATGGGCAGAGAATTCTCTGCCACTGCTGAAATTTCATGAAGCAATTCATCAGGGCCAGCTACTATCAAATATGTTTTGGTGTATATTGAAATGAATAGGAGTAGGAGCAAAATATTAAATGCATTTAATGAAATGAATTTCCTTCTCTTTTATGCATGAATTTTCTCCCTAGTACTTAATCAGTTAGGTTTGAAGGTATTTACAGTTTATTGCTCACTCTGCTATCTATTCTCTAAATTTGGCTAGGTTGTTTAATCCCTCAGGGGTCATGAAGATGAATTAATTAACAATATTTAAGCAGGTTGAGATATCAGCATAAAAGATCTTGTAAAACTGAAGCTATACATATTACTGTACAATGACAGACTGTAAGGTAAAGCTTTTATTGGACAATATATTGCCCCATGAACTTTTCATTTCAGCTGTCACTAAGGAGTTTTCAGTAGGTCATTATACACCAACATGTTTGAGCTCTTATATACCAACATGTTTGAGCTCTGAGGAAAGCATAAAAGCACATCTTTGCAATTCAAATGAAGACTATCCTCTCTATAATTGCATTATTATTTTATTGCTGTATGACTTCTGTTATTTATAAATGTCAAATAGAGAAAAGAGTGCTTCAATTTAACCTTCCCTGTCATAAAATAAAAGCTTTATTTCCACTGTCTTTAAGGAAGTATGGCTCAGGGTAAAATATAATAGACTTAGCCCAATAGAGAATAATTTTGATTTGAAAGGAGATGCAGAAGGATGTCATTATTCTTTTAAAGCTAATTTCATACACACAGGACATACAAGTAGGCAATGTTTCCAACTGAGCTTAGTCAGGAGATGCTTCAAACATCCAATGGTCTTATTCTTTGTTCATTTTCTCCTGCTTTCTTTTGAAAGTAGGCAATTCATACAACATTGACTATATAAATCTAAAAAATGTAAACAGATTTCTCTATCTCAACCTGCTATAAGCATAATGTCATCAGCATACTTTTTTGTTTTTCATTGAACCTATTGAAAAACTGGAGTTCTTACCATAGACCCTTCATGAATGCCAGGAAAAAAAAAAAAAAAAAAAAAAAGAGATTGAATATTATACTGAGAGAACTGAAAAAAATACTTTCCTAAATTCAGGTGCATTTATCACAAATGTAAAAATAAAAAAAAAAAAAAAAAAAAAAATGGAGATCATGTACAGGTCACTAGAACTAAAAACAAATTCAGAATTAATTGACTGGATCATGCAACTGAAGGGCCTAAAGGACCATCCTTGATAACTCCGGTCTAAAGAATGATGTTTTCTGTACCCTACTAGTTAAGGTCAGTGTCAAAGCAGTTTTTAAATTTCTACCCAAGCAGTATTTAACTGATTAAGACTGGATTTTCTCATGAGCAGTGTAAGCCTTTCCAGAGACTTGTGTGGGTTCCTGGTTTTAAACCCAGCTGCCATTTCCATGTGTTACTTGACTACTAAAAAGAGTCAAAGAGTCAAGCTCTACTGTCCCTTGGCTGTGCTGTATGCAGATAGCATCAGGAACAAGGTCCAAGGATCTCCCTCTTACAGGTGAAAGGGAAACCTGGCTGATTTAGGGAATGGAGGTTTATCCTTGAGCTGGCCCAAAATAAAACAAACAAAAAAATGAAGTTTTATTTTAGTTTTATTTGTTTTAAAAGCAATATCTATTTATTTTTTTCCTCTGGAGTAATAGTTTTGAGAAAGTGAAATACTAGTGCATTCTCCTGTCACCTTCTGTTGAGTTTGGGATCCCACATTCTTTTTTTTCAGCTGTGACTACAGTCAGCTAGAGTAGTCCATATTCATCCATGCAGTCTAATTTTCCTTTTCTTCATGTCTTCATTTCACCCATACACTTAAATATTTCCATAAGGAAGCACAGTCTCTTTAAGGGTATATTTGGCCCTAGATATTACCTAGATATAACCAAGATTTCAGGTGAGGATATTTGTTAGTTTCAAAATGGACTTCTTTCGGCTTCTTTCAACTGGTTCTTGTTATTTCTTACTATACTTGACAAAAAAATATTCCCTGAGGAGGTTTTCAAACTAGAGAGAAGTGTTTTCTGTGAGAGAGTGCTAACTGGATGAAAACAAACTTTTTTCAGGGATCATGGTTATTTCAGTATTTATTTTTTTTCATGAAGCACTGATTAATTAGATGACTATTTGTCATTGTCAGTCTGACTATTCCATTGTATAACTGGAGGGGGGAAAAAAGTTCTTCCAGCTTTTCCAAATAAAGCATATCAAGGTCATTTTTATATTTAAAAAAAAAAAAAAAAAAAGTTGCTTGGATGTTTTTTATTTTTTATTTTTTGAGAAAATTTTAACCTATTCTTCCACTTGGAGAAAAAAAATCAAAATGAGAAAATTTATGATTGAATGCAAATATAAAGATGTTACTAGCATGTTAGCTGCATTTATCTGAATTGACATTTCATCTTTTCATTGCAAGATGAGTAGAATCAACTTTGCTGAACTATCTTGAAGTTATTACAAGTGGCTCACTACTAGTCAGGTGATCTGAGTAGCTGATAACTTCAAGCTTTCCCTTACAGACTCCTAAATGTATTGCAAGCCTAAATTTACAGCACTGAAATATTATCAGTGAAAGAGAAAATTCTTGGTGTTTTCCTGTAGGAGTGGTTCACAAGACATATGTTGAAGAACTATATTTTAGTTGTTAATGAAGTTTTAAGAAGGCTCACCTGGGCATTTTACAATTATCTCCAAGGAAAGTACAACTAAAACCTTATTAAATACTTTTTTTCTTGGAGAAATGTTGTAATCAATAAAATCAAAAATGCAAAGGAAACTATCTTTTAAAGAAAGGCTAAATCTTATACAATTAAAAAAAAAAAAAAAAAAAAAAGGTTAACTCCTTTCTCACAGTGTATGTGCTCATCACCATTTAATTTAAAATACATTTGTTTTCTATTTTTTCCATACTTGAGCATGTTATAGGGTTGGCATGATAGTTATGAAAAGTCATTCGCAGCCTGTTTAGTATTCATCAGCATTGCCCACTCTGCTACCTCAGCTCCTAACTGAAAATGAAAGTTGGAATTGTCCTATATAATCAACTAGGTTTTCAATATTTATTTTTGGTTGAAAGTTATACGGCACAGGGATTTGGGGGTAGAGGAGCTTGTAATATAATCTGACTTCAATCATCTTAAATAGGGAGGGAACAAAGTTGTCAATGTTAAATTCTCTTTAAGACAGTGGTCTGCTGGAATAAGAGCAATGGTACTTTTGCTAGTACTAGAGCCATGATGTCCTTCTGATTTTAAATTTTCGCATACCATGTTTCTGTAACTGATGCTTACAGCTGCAACAGGAGCAATAAATTATCATCTTCCTAGAGCTGGCTTATCATTTTGGGCAGCCAGGCTCCAGCAGGTACTAAATAATGTCCAGCTCTGTCACGTGCATTAGGCTGAACTAACAGCCCTAGAGGAAGACTTTCTACTTCACTACAAGTCTGTTTATCAGTTACTTTCCTAACTGATTCTGAATGCTAAGTGTGGATTTCTAGCAAGCTTTCAGTGTACTGGTTATTTTCATCTGTCAATGTAAACTAGTAATGCACATTGTATATGATGTATAGGAACTTCGTATGTTAGTAAGTTATTGTTATAAAACACTACAGAGCATATGTGATCACTCTGGAATCAGAGTACTGGGAGGGGCACAGGATCTTTTCCCTTGCAAAGTGTCAGGTTAAGGAAGGTCCTCACATCTCTATACAGTTTGTGCCCAGGGAGAGAAGAAAGCATGCAAAGGAGAAAGGCTATTCAGAAATAAAGATTTCAGAGACTTAGATACTATTAGAGAACAAAAAACTTCTCCTACTAATATTGTGGCTTTTTTTTTTTTTTTTAATCATTATTTATTTTTGTCCATTGATCAAATAAAAGGTAATTTCTAAACTGAAATTTGCCAAATGAATTAAATTCTGCACAGTACATGTGAAAACCAGATCTGAAACTCTTTTTCTTGTCAGTACTGTTCATGAATTTCAGCTGAGGAAGCCCACTTCTTGAAGGTACTTGAGCTAGCATTCTTGGTCACATCAAAAAAAAATTTGTCTAAACTTTCAGGGTTTTATTGACTCACTGGGTCTAATTCTGAGTTTATTTGAGCGAATGCCAATTGTAAGTAGCTAATAAAAATAAGGTATTTCAGAATTCTGTCTGTATTTATGGATGGAACATTGAGTAGAAGCAGTACTATCCAGATGAATGAAAATATTAATTTATCTGTGGTCTGCTGGTTCCAGCCTTTTTAATATCAAACAGAGCATTCAAAGGAGATTTACTCTGAAATAGAAGCAATTGATGGAAGAATTTGGAACTCTGGAATACTTCATTTCTTTGTGTTTTGAAGGCAGAAGCACATGGCTGTGTTCCAGTATAATATGATCTTCGTTTAATGACCCTTTTCACCTTAATAGTGTAATGGGCATTAGTATAAACAAGATACATTATATAATGTATTATATAATATATATATAATATGTATAATATATATATATTATGTAAGATATATAATATGATGTATTTGGATCCACTTGGTTTTATTCATAGTTGTCCATTTCTTTAACTATAAGTATATATTTGGGGAGGACAAGAGAGGGAGGTATGTGATGTGATGTGATAAATTGCTTGATATACATGATATTGGTGAAGTGACTTCCTAGGTGAAGATGTGAAAGATTCCATGTGCCGTTATATTTCTCTGCTGAAATGGAAGATTAACTCTTGATACAAAACTCATCTAAATCAATTTGGATCTTCCCTTAAACTTCAGTTGGCACTGCATCAGGTTCTGGAAGCAGATGTAGAGTATAGAGCTGGAAGCTGTTCTAGTGGAAATAAATGATTAGTCAAACCACTTACAGTACTGTGAATTATGCTGACACCAATAATTGCTTTTCTAAAATTGAGTATGCTTGTGGATTATGCCACTATAAAACTTTAGTGAGATTTTTTTTTTTTTTTTTTCTGAGAATATCCCAGTTTGTATTCCCAATATCTATATTTCTCAACACAAAAAGTGAATTACACTTTATTGATTCAAATCAGATAAATTTATTATTTGCTGATGGATCTCATTTTAGTATTTGTAATGGAAAATATTTTATGGCAAATAATATTTGATTTTTTTGGTTGCTTCTTAAATATTATTTTGTTTGTTTTAAGAAACGAAAGCTTAGATACTATCATCTGGGCCACTTGCTACCCTGAGTAGCTATTATTTGTTAAAGTCAGACAAGTAGAGGAAGCGAACTGATTAGATTTAGCACGTTGCCCACAGCAAAGGCATTGCTGCTTAAATCCCTCTATTGCATTTATGCTTTTCAATGTATGTATAATTCCATGAAAAAAGTTTTGCCTCTAGGGCTCCAGCTCTGTGCATTTTGGATGCAAAATCCAAAGCAAACAAGCAGTCTACAACTTCCTCGTGAGGGGAAGTGGAGAGGCAGGTGACCTATTTTCTATAAACACCAGTGACAGGACCCGCGGGAACAATGTTAAGCTGAGGCAGGGGATGTTTAGGCTGGACATCAGGAAGAGGTTCTTCACTGAGAGGGTGGTCACACACTGGAACAGGCTCCCCAGGGAAGTAGTCACTGCACCAAGCCTGTCTGAATTTAAGAAGCGATTGGGCTGTGCAGTCACATGGTCTAAACTTTTGGGTAGACCTGTGTGGTTTGAGGAGTTGGACTTGATGATCCTTATGGGTCCCTTCCAACTCAGGATATTCTATGATTCTATGAAACAAAAAAGAAAGCTGATATGCTATTAAAACTTTTCATTGAGGACTGAATCTGATTCTACTTGGCTTCTATGTTGGCGCCCAATGTTTTTTAAACTCAGCTTGTGATTTTGCATGAGCTTTGACCTCTAGAGCTCAGAAAGAACTTCAGAATTACATTAAAATATATCATTTTTTTTCTCTATCAGAGCATTTTTACATATTTGTGCTCATCATGCAAATGAATAATACCATGTTTTCATTTAGCTTTCTTGTATGAGTAGGTTCAACACATAATGTATATAAAATGCTTAGGAGACAAAGAAAAAAATGTGTGTATCTGTAACACCAGATAGTTTTGATTTACTGAAATGCCTTCAGTGTTGGTCACCTTCTATAAATGAAGTTAAATTTTAGAGAAGAGAAAATGTGATAAAACTGGATATTTATTAAATGAGAAACTTCACATTTATTATTCCTGAAATACTGTTGGCATCAGTCATATCACCAAAAATGGCATTCTTAGTAATTGTTTGGTTACAGTACATAACAGAACAAATAATAGTTAGCAGGCTGTCATTAAAATAATAATAATAATAATATAATAATAAAGGTGTGGCTACTATGAAAATAAAATAAAACAAATAAATCAGAACTATTTGCTGCAGGTATCTTGCAGAGAATCTCGAGCAATTTCTTAATTGTAAAAACTATTCTATTTAGTGAAGAGAGAAATTGTCTATGTTAAGATGAATCACCATAGTGTGAGATAACTTTGTTCTGTACATCGGATGTATCTGTGTTACTAGTTTTGTTGTTGTTGGGTTTGTGTGTTTTTTTTTTTTTGTTTGTTTGTGTTTTTTAATAATTTACACAAATAATTTTCTTCAAGTGTCTGTAATATGTAAATGACAGCTCTAAAGACGATCCTGTAGAAATCAAGCAATGGAACTGGATATGCTTAGATAGAGTTCTGAGATCATCTTTGTTGAAGAAAAAGCATGCAAAGCAATTTCACTTGAGCTGGTAGGAATAAGAAATAACTTGTGAACAAGGCAGTGTAGTACTATATATTCAATGCATAGCATCTGTGTCTAGACTGTTGATAAAAATGTATACCCCTTTTTAGACCAGTGCCTGAATTACCATGTTAGTATCAAACTGGAAGTTGCACATGCTAATGACTTTCTTTCAAGCGCTAGTTATTAGTGAAGTATCATTAGCATATATTCAGTAATAGTTTTATTAGTAATAACATTTAACATATCTACTCTGTGAGCTTCAGTTGGCTGGAAAAGTTATTCCTCATTATCTGATATATATATATATATATATATATATATATATATATTAATTTTTCAAACTTCCTACAAAAATGTAAAAAGCCCAAACCCCTTCTGTCTTGTATAATGTGGTCTATTTCAGTGATACAGGTCTTGAAATATTTTTATTGGAGAGAAGAATTAATAATTGGTAGGAGGGTTTAGCAATAGCACTGTTATCAGAAGGTATATTTTGCCATGTCTGTAGTCTGCTAAACATTAATCTGTTAAAGTTCATCATGCTGCTTGAGAGTTTGGTTCTGTAGTAAAATTCTTGTACTTTTTTTAGAAATCAGAGAATTCTAGAGGCAGTTGATGTCAAGATTGCAAGTAATTTCAGGTTGTGTGGTGTTTTTTTGTTTGTTTGTTTGTTTTTTTCAAATGTAATTTCTGGTCATTTCCAACAAAATGTCAACTTCTTTAAAGATCATTTTGTCTTCAAATATACTTCAGAAAAGTCACATTTTCTAGCAACTCTGATACCTTATTTTTTATTTTCAATATTACTTCTGCATGTTGACATCCCAAAGCATGTCAATACAATGAGAAGAAAACACACAGCATATGGAATAGCTTTTTAATGGGACAGTCGTGTGTTCTAGTTTTTAAAATCACTGCAGCTGAAAGTAGAAACCACCAAACCACCATTTTTTCCGTGATTTCTGAACTGATGAGAATAGGGCCACTTAGTATTTGAAAAGTTTCTAGTATTATCTCTGAAAGTTTCTTATGTTTGAAGGTTACTTCCTTTTTGTCTCATTAAATGCTTAGTTTAGTGACCATTTGGTGATTGTCTTCACAGGCTTTTCCCACAATATTGAGTATCGGATTCTTCTTGGTTCAGAAATTCACATGATTTTTACTTACATTAATTGCCCTTTATGAGAAGCACAAGTGGAATGGCAGTGAATGTAGGGCAGCTTGTGCTGTCATGGTGACATATTTATAGGGATCTCTTTCTATTTTCATGTTCCATGTAACCGAGTGGGATAAAGATTCTCATTTTAAAATGCCAAGGATAAATTAGAAAATAAATTGTGTGTTTGTATGAATTCTTAAATTCATTTTAGATCTGTACTATTGAAGTCAATTAGATTTTACAATAAATGACCAACACTGTTTATTAATATTTAATATAAAGGCAAAATGGGATAAAAATAAAGATGTGTGTTTTTTTTTTTTTTTTTTTGGTTATTCTTCTATAAATGAATTTAAGATTTCCTGACTGACCTACAAGAAATCTGGGTAAATGAAGGGAGTCAGTGATCAGGCTCTGTATAAGTCTCTAAGCTGTAATGATGAACCTAAACAAAGTACTGTACGTTTTAAAGGTGATTTTTATTTAAAACTGTGAAGCTCTTCATAGTTCAACTTGTCACACAGATATGGTAGTTTCAAATTTCAGTCCCAAATTGCTAATAAGGTAAGGTTTAATTCAATTTATCATTTCCAAACAGGTTAAAAGTAAAACCACTCTATAGAGAAAGTAAAATTAAAAAAAAAAGAAAAAAAAAGAAAAAAAAAAAGTTTATGTCATTAAATTAAGTATAGGCAAACATCGTTTCAATACTGGAATATAGAAACAGTATTTTAGAAGAATATTAGCTGTCCCAGCATCTGTGTTACACTGAGAGAATAACGTAAGATCTGTGGCATTGCAGCTTTCCAGGGGCTCCTGCAATGCAGATGTTTTCTTGCAGGTGGGATCCCTGGAATGATGACATTGTGCACGATGACATGGGTGGAGGTGGATCCACCTCCATTGATTCTTTGACTTCTGGAGCTGGATCCACCTCCATGGGCTCCACATCAGCTGCCCCGGTCACTCTGCGTCCATTGGCGCTCCTCCTCTGCCACTTGCTGTTTGGTTCCATGAACCACTGAGTCCCACACAGCTGTGGGCAGCTCATCTCCCAGGACCTCTTCATTCCGGCCATGCTTGCAATCTCTAGAGGACCTGGAATCTGTCGGCATTTTTCCCCTGAGGGAGGCCCCAGCCAGTTATAAATTCTGAAGCTGCCCCCGAGTCTGAGCTGAATGTCAGCATCCTACATCACAGACCCTGCACTTACTTTGATTTTTCAAATGTTGTTCACTGATTTTGATGCTTTTATTCCTGCTCCACACTAATGAGGAATTCCAGTTTATATGCATCTGCATGTATAAAACTGTTTAAGTGATAGATGTAAATGACAGGTGCGTTGTCCTCGTGGCCCCTCACAATGAAAAAAGGAAGGCCTCACAATGCCTTGCACAGAATTTACTTATTTAGTTAGGCTCCTTAGTGCCTCATGGACATGGTAAACAATGCAAAATAGTGAGATAAAAAGTGTGCTGGTCTCAGGACATCATCCGGATTGTTGACCCAAGCAGAAAGTGCTAGTTATCCTGGAAGATCAAAGGAAGTGTACGTCAGGGTTCCAGCAGTGCACACTCTGTGATGGCATCCATGTGAATCTCAGATTTAAACAGCAACCTTGAAAAGCAATTGATCTCATCTTTCTGGCCCTGAAACTTCAATGTATGTTTAGGGGGAGATAAGTATTTAAGTATTTGTTTTTAATTATAGAACATTGCTGGATAGTCGTAAGCAAGTTGGGTAATGGGTTGCTTAATTTAGCTTTTAACATTCTGCAATAAAGTGCTTTTTTTGTTTGTTTGTTTTGTTTTGTTTTTTATTACTTTCACTGAGATTTAGGTTACAAAAGACAAAGAGATCAAAAGATGATATCTATAAGTTCGGTAACATCCACAAGTTTTCCAAATAGATCACTCATCACACTTGTTTTCTTTATGTCTGTTATTAATATTTACAATAGTTACCCTGACTACCAGGCCCTTGACCATGTTTTATTATGAGTGTATTGCTATGCTATAATCTTGAAAGCTGGTTTTCAACATGGAAATCCAAAAGTTCTTGGAGCTGTTCCAAGCACTAGTTTCATTTCCATGTGGACTGTCGTGGCAGTATAAACTATCCAAAATACGAGGTACATTGGAGATCTGCAGATCTGGGAGATCCAGCTGACCATTGATATTATACATATGAGACAAGAAGTGAGCAAGATGGGGGACCACAAAAGGATTTCACTCTGTAGTCAGCAGCTATCTAATAAACAGAAAATGTGCAAAAGGGCTCCAAATGTTACCTCAGTGACAACACTGCACAAACACTACAGAGAAACTTGGCTTCTTTTCTCACCAATGTCAGGGTAATTTACCTCGAGCCAGAATGAAAATTTGCATTTCAAACAGGGCTGCTAATGTGCAAGTAATAACCATGCAGATTAATTTGTTCTTAAAGCATGCAAAAAAATCTATTCCGTACTCTTAAAAAAAATAAAATAAATAACTATCTAATTTAAATACTTCTTAAAACCCTCCAAATATATATGAAGCATTATATAAACTTCAAATAATAAACAAGTAAGTTTTACATAAGCTTTGCATTGTATAATTCACATATATTGTCTCTAAATATCAATTTTGGTGATCTACAGCAGAATTAGACATATTGTTCCTGAGTAGGAACACTCAAATGACTCTTGGATTTGGAGGAGAGCTCCAGATGACAGAAAGGATATTAATTTGTAGGATTTAGAGAGGGAGTGGAGCCCTGAGTACTTTTGACTTCTCTGTGGCATGAAAGGAGAATGAACAATAGGAGCTAGTGGGAACACTCATGCCTCAAGGCTGCCTGTGAGCTGGCACTATTACTTTGTAAACTCATTTTTAATATACAGTCCTATTTTTAAAATAAGCAACCAAGGAATGAATTTCCTTCTCTTATTGGTGTGTTGTCATTTACAACAGAAAGATGGTTTCCATAAAACCTTGATTATCTTATTTTTCTCTTTCTTGGGTATAGGGTGCAGAGCCAGGGAAACTCTGCTTCTTTGGATAGCTGAGGCCCTTGCATCTTTCGCTATCTCATCTTTCCATGATAGCATTAAGTATGCTTTCTCTGGAGGTTATATTCTTTTTATACATGTAATATTATTCTATAATCTAGATACGGGGTGTGAGCTTTTTCCTTACCCTTACCACACAGAGCTCTGCAGCGACTTTCTGCTCTTGCTTTGGGAATTTTGGAAGAAATCAAGACCAGTGCTTGAGGAGTGCTTTTGTGCTATGCTGGTTCTGCTGAGTAGCTGAACAGTTACTATGATGCCATACCAGAGCAGAAAAATGTTATATTTTACCCTCTCACAGTGGTACATATCAAATTCTGGAAAAAATTGCAAGCCCCCTACAAAACCTGAATAGAAAATATACCCAGAAGAAAAGCTCTCTACCGACCTCAGGAAACATCTGCTGTCAGGGAATATGAGAGAAAATGAGTCACTGCTGTTATATGGTATTGTAATAACTGTTTTTGTAATCTCAGTGAACTTGCAGCCCATCTAAAGTAGCATCTCTGAAATCTGTAGCATCTTTATTTACTTTATTTACTAAATGCCAACAAAACAGATGCGTCCAATAATTTAATAAGTGCAGTAAATTCTAATATTTATAATTGCTTGATATGTAAGTGCTAAGCCTTTCCAGCGTTTGCACTTTATACTAAAAAAATTTTGCTGAGCAAGACAGTGTGGTAAGTCATTGTGATTCTTGGTCTGCTTTTCTCTGATCACCTGAAAAACAAGTGGCTGTAAAAATTCTTTACTATATTTTTTGACACTCTGGAACTGCATATGATTAAGTGTTTGTGATATGAACATACTTCCCTCTTTATAAACATTTTCAAAATGCTATATTTATGTAAATGAGCTTTTGATAACAATTGAGATTCAATCTGCTCTTTAAGGGTCATGAGCTGATGTGAGATCCATTGGTACCATTATCATAGGCATAATTCACAGCATCTGCTGGATGCTGTAGTTGATAGAGAACCAGAAACGAGCCTGAAGGAAAGGCAGCACAGGACTGGGGAAATCCAGAGGTACCTCCCATGAATATCTGCCAGGTGGATGTGAAGAAACCAGGTGAACGATTGACCTGGAACCAGTTACAGGGGAAAGTGATTCAGGGACACCCTCAGCAGACATCTGGTTAAGCCAGTTGGGTGCAGATGCTGAATACTTGCAGGGGATGTGGTGCTGAGTCTGAGCTGATAATCCTTGGCAGCATGAGCTTTGGTAAGATGTGGCTATGGATGTTCCCTCATGTGGTGAACGTGGTAGACATAACCCTGGTGTAAGCACCAAACTGTCGACACTTTGCAGCATAGACGTTGTAAGTTACCTCTGTGCTGCACAGTGGGCAGGTGAGGCTCAGATATTTGCTCTGCTCATGAGTGAGTTCATAGTTATCGTTGAGGAATTCATTCTTGCTGCTATGAATTCATTCTAGCAGGCGATGAATACATAAATATTTCATTTCAGTGATGACGAACTTAACAAGAGAGAAAAGCAAGCAGTAGATATAAGGAGTATTTTGGTAGCTTCCTCAAAGATTTCCTCTGACACTATTGACTTCCATATATTCAAGTATATACCATAGTACTGGTTTTGGCTGCAATAGAGTTAATTTTCTTCATAGTAGCTCACATGGTTCTATGTTTTGGGTTTATGACCAAGGCAGTGTTGATAACACACCAATGTTTTAGCTATTGCTGAGCAGTCCTTACAGAGTATTAAGGTCTTTTCATTTTCTCACACTGCCCCACCAGCAAGCAGGCTGGGGGTACACCACAAGCTGGGAGGGGCCACAGCCAGGTCAGCTGACCCCACTGACCAAAGGCATATCCCATACCATATGTTGTCATGCTCAGTAATAAAAGCTGGGAGAAAAGAGGGAGGATGGTGGTGGTGGTGGTGGTGGTGGTGGTGGAGGAAGTCAGCGTTATGGCATTTATTTTCCCAAGTACCTATTACACATGATAAAGCCTTGCTTTCCTGGAAATAGCCAACCATCTGTGCACCAATGGGACATTGTGAATTAACTCGTTATTTTGCTTTGCTTGTACATGCAGCTTTTGCTTTACCTATCAAACTGTTTTCATCTCAACCTATGAGGTTTTTCACTTAACCCTTTCATTTCTCTCCCCATCTCACTGGGGAGGAGTGAGCAAACAGCTGTGTGGTGCTTAGTTACCTACCAGGATTAACATGAAATAACTTTAAAAATAAATGTGTGCTTGACTTAATTTTTGTGATGCCATTTCTGATCTCCATGTCAGAAAGGGCATGCATTTCAGGACAGACCCAGAAATTCTGATATTTAGATGATGGCAAATACCCAGCTTTTGATAAAGCTGTCAGTTTTCTACTTCAGCTATCTAGAAGTACTTTCAAGGGGCAAGACACAAAGGCAAATTTTATGCTAGTTCTTTGCCAGAAGCTCAGTATCCCTAAGCGGAGTGAATGTGGAGTGAATGTACCCTGCAGAAAACTAGTGAACACAGGCAGTAATTAAGCTATTTAAAACAGTGTTCTGAAGGTGAGAGAGAAGATTGGACTGCACTTACAGGAAGACATGTACATCACCAGATCCCCAAACAAACATCTGTCAAAAGAAAGTGGTACAGTTATTTCCCTATTTCTTTTGTATAATCAAAATATTGTATTTATTCATTCTATTTTCAAGTTTATGTATAATCCTCTGCTGTTCTCTACCTCTACCATCCTCTGCAACAAGCTGATTTTGTAGCCAATGGCAGTATATTCTTAGGTAATCGGAAATGTTTAAATAATAGAATTCTATACAACGAATATATTTTGTACTGCTTCCATAACCTCTGGCTACTTAATGAGGAATACTACTGACATATAAATAACAAACTGTATCTGACTTGTCAGTCCAAACCTCTGGATAGACTTGTTAGATTATCCCTGTGGTCTTATCTTTCTTGCTGTTCTCTCCTGAACTGCAGAACTACACCAGACATTTCTTAGGAAGCTCCAGAAAAACGTTTGGTAAAGTTAAGGTATAACATGCTGTATTTCATCTGAAGTAGAGAAATATTGAAAATCCCTAACATAGATCCAAGAGAATGACTACAAGACACAATAGCATGATGTGTTGGAGATACCCAAGCCACATTCAAACAAACATATCCTGTATGGAATAATGCTTTATCCCTTGTGATTAATCACAATATAGCGTATTGCTCCCCTTGGATATTGAGGTAGCTTCAGCACACTCACCTGGCATTGCAGTGCATTGTAGAAACACCCTG
Source organism: Oxyura jamaicensis (assembly GCF_011077185.1). NCBI lineage: Eukaryota > Metazoa > Chordata > Aves > Anseriformes > Anatidae > Oxyura > Oxyura jamaicensis. The sequence continues at coordinate 1,337,047 of NC_048901.1, read as the reverse complement.
GTATTGTTGTTAAGCATTCAGCATATACACCACAATGTAACCCTGAAACCTCTTATATTAAAAGAAACAGAAAGAAGAATCATGAGAATGCCCATTGGAGATAGGATACTTAAGACACGATATATCAAATTAAAAATGAAAATAATTCAGAAATTATTTCTCTGTTGTCTGCAGTCATCCGACGCACACCACAATGATGTCATGGAAGGGGGAATTGTCCAAAGACTTCTGATCCTCAAGCTGTGGCTGCAGTCCCTTCAGTATTCCTCCTGTCTTTTCTAAGAGGACTTAGCCTATGAGGAAATGAGGCTTATGTTCTGCTTTACAATTTTTGCTTCACCTGGGAAGTAACATCTTTTTTAATTAATCTTTTCTTATTGGGCTGAAGGATTGACAGTTGTCACAGCTAAGGCATAACATGTATGGATTGTGATAATTTAGGGTTTGTTCTTTTTATTGATCAGTTACGTGACATCAGTGCTGGAATTATTTGAGAAAAGCTTTGTCTCATCACTGTTTTGCTCATTGGCCCCTTAATCCTTTGTTGTGTTTCTCAGATCATAGCTTGAACACTCAGTAAATAGGATTTTAAAGAAGGTGGCACACTTGGTCAGAAAATGCTTCTGTAGCATGAGTGCCTGGAGTGTACTGTTCTTTGCAAAGATTTATTGCAAAGTATAAAAGAAGAGAATAGCAGAAGTCAAACAAGCAGGAGTGGGTGTTAGAAAAGAGCAACACAGTGTGTTGACAGGCAACTACAGTTACAGGACAAAGGGGAGAAAAAGTTGATAGAAACAGGAAGAGGTGAAAAATTGATGTTAATCCAAAAGTGAATGTTAGCAATGCAGAGAACTCCCCAGGAGTCACTAGGTTTAGGCAGGACATTTGCATTTTACAAACAAACTGATGTCATTTTAAAATCAATTATTCATTTTGTTTTTCTTCCATTTCAGGGTTACATGGAAATAAGAGAATATTTAAAAGCATCTAGCAGCTGAGAAATTCAGCATCTCTGTATGATAAACAAGTATAATTTTCATGATGGTTTTCTACAAACTGTATTGGATTATAATGAGCCATGACATATGAATTTGAGTTTGCGTTTTCCAGAGCTGCTATTTATTCACTACTGAGTGTGCAGTAAAGATCACAAAAATTTTTGTTCATTTTGGGAATCTTTTGCAGAGCAAATGATACCTGCTGGTGGTCTTCAGTGTGACAAGGTGCGTGTAAGCAGAGAGAGGAATTCTGCCCCTCTGCTGCTGAAATATTCCTGCTTAAGTATTCAAGTTTAATTTAAAGCTCTTCTGATTATTGCCATCTATTGCCAGAAGCAAAGCAAATAAGGAAAACACAACTAGAATAATACCCCTTGTAGAAAGTGTCAAGATAGATGCATTTATTTATTTATTTTAAATATGCAAGCTGAATTGTAAGTATCCCAGGAAGTGAAAGATGATAACAACAAAAATGTAACTATGCACCATCAGCTATGTCTATGGTGCCACTGCCTGTGGCATTGAACAAATTCTTTGCTTATTTCTCTTGTTGTGAAATACACTGTCCTGCAGTTTTCAAACGTGTTTCAGGGATACAGCATCTCTGTGTAGACATAAAATCTGAAATTGCCTGACACATATAAAAAGAATTTCAGAACTCAGTGTTGTTGCTCCTTTCTAAATAGGCTTAAAAATCAAAGGAAGTATTTCTGTCAACATAATTGTTGTGGTGATCTAGGTGTGTGGCAGCCTTTAGAGAAGTTTACATAGTTTATAGAAGAAAATCATATAGCATATCTAATTTGTAATATCCAAAGAGCCTTTTGCTTGTCTAAAATAGATTCATATAAAAGAGCCACTGCATAAGTGTTAAGAGTTGCCATGTAGGTTTCTGGGCTTATAAGTTGCCATATAGGTTTCTAGTTTCTGACTTTTAGCTTGTCAAATCCATTCTTTTCCTTGGCCCAAGTCCATCCAGGCTTCTCCCTTAAACTTTAAATTTTTTATTTAAATTAAAAAATCTCCCTTAAATTTTTACTCTGTATTCTTTTTAATATTCTTTGAGTTCAGTGAGTTTTGTTTGTGTCAAGATCATAGTATATGAGTTGCCTATGGTATGTTTTGTTTGTTGTGAGAGGCATGCTTTAGAAACCATTGCAGAAGGAATAATTAATAACAATAATAATAAAGGTGTCTCAGCTGCTGAAATGGGAGCCATTCCTTTCTTGTCCCTTCTTCACCTCATAGGATAGTCTTCTGTAGGAATGAAACTTGCAAGCAGGAGAAGAGCTTTTGAAGAGGGACAGAAGTAAAGGTTGTGCCATGAAGCATTACAGGGATATGTTGTTCCTCATTACCTTAGGGGATTTGGAAGGATTGCAGAAACCATGGTAAAAATGAGCTCAGAAAGTAGTGCTGGTGTAACCAGCCATTAACCCATACTACCACATGGATTTTCATCGTAAAACACTTGGTGAGAAAAAGTTGTTTTCCAAACCTTAAAATAATAACCCATTTTTCTGTATTTTGACCATTCCAGGAAAAAAAAAAAAAAAAAAGTATAGCTTTGACCTAATTTCTGGGCCAGTACTCTCTCAGAGTAGGGAATCCAGGTTTCTAGTCCCTACCCAGAGATAAAATCATATAACTAATTATCCCTTCAGAAATGGATGGATGAGTTAAATATTCGTTGAGCAGAAACTAGAGTCGTTATTGTCACTAGACCAAGTGAAAATATTTGATACACTGTATAAGGAAATCCTGGTGCAATCTAATGAAAATTTTGCGTTTGAACTGTATTACAGCTTTATGTTCCTTGTTTAAGAGAGCGTTCTCTACTGTCATCTGAATACAAGTACAAAAGGCTTTTCTTTCCCAGTGGTTTCATTTGTTGTTGTTGTTGTTGTTGTGATCCATTTTGCAGTTTATTTTTTCCATTATCTGAAGAAAGCAATTAGATCACTGTATTTTCCAGAGTTTTGCTAGTTACACAAGCATATAGTGGTTAATTGATTAATCATTGGCAATCCTTATTATCATTGTTATTAAAACTATAATTAATTAATGAGAATGTAAGGATTAAGACTTTTCTTTTATAAAGCTATGCTATTCATGCATCTCTTTCTTTTAATGTTTATGTTATGCTCTAATTCATTTGATCTACTCTACTCAATATTATTTTCAGTGACAGTTTGGTTCCTTGTTCTTGTTTCAAGATCAGCACTGATAAATGGGACTTCTGCTTTAGAAAATGCTTCTGAAAGTGCTCTTAATAACTAAATAAAATTTTTAAAGATGAAGGGCTCTTTTGACTTTAGAATGCTGACACAGGTGTTTATCTACGTAACAGACATGGTGGAAATGATGAGACTTTCTTTAGATTGTCTGATGAATTAGCTAAGCATTGATTTGGAAGGTCCAGTTGAAAGATAATTCAGTGTCTACTGGAGGACACCTCCTCCCATCTACTACATCAAAATAGCTCTGTCTGCTGACATGGCTTGATCATAAATGCATTCTCAGATCAGACCAACAAGTGCTATTCAAAATGCATTAATCTGAAGACTGAAACAGTAATACTTGGGGGTTAAAAAAATAAAAAATAAAAAAAAAAAGACAAAACAAGCAAACAAACTCATTCAATCATTAAAGTCTAAGTATATTCTAACTTAACTTTAGATGAATAGTACTTTTTTCCTTGAATACTTGTCGGCTACTTATCAGAAAGAGAGTGAAAAAAAGCCTAGAGAACTATTAAAAGCTTTTGAAAACTAGTGACTAAGGAAGGATGAAAAGAATATTGGTTTTCTTCCCTTTTATTTCTTAATGAGACCAAACAATATTATAGTGATCTTGACAATGTCACCTATGTCAGTGAGAATTTTTAAAATGTTCAGAATGAGAAACCTATTGAGCAGTTTATCTCCAGAAATTATAGAGAAAACAATGTTTTTTCTAATATTTGCAGAATCCTAAGTTCTCTTTGTTCTGTCAAAGAAAAAAGAAAAAGGGTCATATCCCATTATAATTGGCTTTTAATAAAAATAATAAAAATGTAAAAATAAAAATAGACTTAGAGATTAAGAGAGTACTATTCAGAGCAAAAATGTGAACAGCTAAATAGGAGAGATTTAAAATACTGGAATCCACACACAGAGAGGATACAATTTCATGTGTTGGAGTTTGGCTGTTTTCAAGTCAGTCAATTAAAGAACATAAATTTAAGTTATTCCTACCAAAGGTGGTTTTGGCAGAACAGTTTGGGCCTTTCTCACAAAATATTTGAATTTTCTACTGGCTGTTGATTCATCTGATTGGCAAATCTGCCATTTATCCCAACCAGAACATGAACTGACTTAGATTTGCATTTCTCCGGAGACTCATGTTGGATGTCCAAAGTCAGTGTTGAAGAAATAGGCCTAATTTACAGTAGCTAGACTTTTGGACCTACTTTTCTTCCCTGCCAAGGAAAAATCTACCCATTGTCTTAATTACATGCTTATCATTTCAATTTCCAACCTCAGTCTTACTGAAATGTAAAGCTTTAAGGTTTATTTTCCTCCATTCTAAGATACAAACTTATACCTTCCATTACAAGCAATTTAAGAATTTCTGTATTCTGTTCCTCTCTTTACAAACAAAGCAGAATTGTTTTTTACGAAATTCCAAGTAATGAGGTGTGCAGAACAAGGGTCCCAAAACTCTTTGCAATTGACTTCTAGAGAGTGTTGCAAAGCATCCATTTCTTTGTCTTCATGTCTGCCCCCTCTCTTCATGCAACACTGGAAGAACTTAAAAGATTAGACTTAGACCTTGATGGTTTCTTAGTGACATAGAAATTATATGGGTATTTAATTATTTTGTCTAGATTTTTGTTACATTTCCATATATTTTGGTAGATGGAATAATAATTTATAAAGTAGTGAACCAGGTATCATGAAATATGACTGCTGACGACAAAAGAGAAGAATTCATCTTATAAAAGACCTTCTTCTTGAAAATTCTTATTAAATGAAACAGTATATTGAAGAGAGATACTATTTACACTTTGGTCTGCTCAGATATTGCCAATGTAGATATTTAAATTAAAGCTGTTTTAGGTACTTCCAACTGAATAAAATTTGCTGTGTTGTACCTGTCTTTCATGTCAGATGAAATATGCAACATCTTCTCAGAATATTATTTGTGCTAATGTGACATTTTCATGTGAATGAGTTTTCAGAAAAAGGACGTGCATCCTCTAAGCTTAATTCAGAAACAAACTGAGAGAACAGCCATTTGCTTGGGTTTAAAATATAGTTTGGATTGACTGGAGTTGAATCTCATACAGAAAAGACAGCATTGTAAATGAATGGAATGGCAGGAAAATCTTTTTGTCATAATAACTTGTAATTTCATTTAATCAGTACTAACAAGCATCTAAAAATGCATATACTGACATTTGGAAAAATGTTCTCATTTTTTTGCTAAATCATACTGTATGTCAAGAGCAAAGTTTTGATCATGCTCTATGATAAAATATTCAGTTTAAATTATTTTTATAGTAAAGCAGATTCGGTGTAAAGGTACTATAACGTGTATTTAATACGTATTTTAAATGGTAATTGCCTCATGATTTGAAAAGCAACATAGTCTATGCAAGTTTTCTGTTTGACAACTTTAGTTCACATACATTTTTGTAGTAAATGTAGTCTTTCCTGTTGAAGTCTCAAGTTTTAAGATTTGGTATGCATTTAATATGCCATTCACATGATACTGCTTAGTTAGAAAAGGACACAAAGCATCAGCTCTGCCCCCATACACATGCATTCAGATTTCTGTTGGTGAGCATCTGAATCACTTCGTATAAAGGGTAAATGGCAATCAACCCCAAGCTGGCACAAAAACATGTAAGCTATTGACCAAAAAAAAGGCTATGCATATTTCCTATGATATTTGACAGGAGTCAAATTAATAAGTTGAATGAACAACCTCAACTGGTATGTCTGAGCTTACCTGATTAGAGCATACAGATGACAATGCTGGCAAAACATCTTTGTTCCTGACATGTGAAAACATAGATGCATTTAACTAAGTTTTGCATCCTGTCTTTCATGATGAGCTTGAATAAATTTTTAAATCATGACATCTACAAAACTGATTATGCATTTTCCAAAATAATAGTCCCTCTGCAACTTAATTAACGTTTCTATTCGCCCTTAAAATAGATGAAGCAATTAAATTCTTTTTTTCTAATTTCTAGTGAACTTGCATTTTTCTCCAAGAAATCTTTGCAGATTTCCTTGCTGCAAGATAGCTCAGTTTGAAGCTCAGAGCAAATACTTAGAGATTTCCTTGATATTCATATGATATAAATATCTAATCAGATATTATGCTGAATAACCAGTATAATAAGTTGATAATTTATGAGTTGATAATTATACCAGTTGATAATTTATGACACAAACCTATTTTGAAAGGGTTTGAGTGAGCCAAAATTCTGATTGCAAATAAGATCAAATTTTAGATAGTCATTCTGTTGTTTTCTTGGTGACCTGGTACCCAGCTTACATTCATCATCGTGTATTTTACCACCTCCATGCCAAATCACAATGTAAAGAATATTAATTTCATCCCTGCTGTATTTGTAAATTCCTAGCAGAGAAAAGTCTGTGGAAACTGTGTTCTGTGATTTTTGGTGATTCACTTATTAAAACATTCAAAATTGGTACACAGAATTTATCGACTATTCTTTGAATAGATCTGCCTTGTTGGATGTAAAACTCTACATTTAGTGTAGTCTTGTTTGCAGAAATTCACCAAGAAGAATGAAACTGAAACCATCCAACCTTTAATTTACTTTCTAGAGGGAAAGAATTGTTTTTAAATCTTTAAAGCAAACAGAAATGTCTGTATTTCTGTGCTTGTTTTTTCACTTGTTTGATTCTTGCTGGTCTCCATCTTGCTGGTTGTATCCATCTTACATCAGCAGAAGGCTAAAAATCTTGATAGCCAACCAGCAAACTCCAACTCAGAGGCCCATAATTAATGATAACAATGTTATTGGTGATAAATCATATTATTGTGTACCGATTTTTACTGTATGGTGCTACTTAGTGGCAAATATGTTATCTTGAATCAGCAGTTGCTTAACAGGACAGGCAGTGGTTGAGTATTAGCAACTTTCTCACTTATGCATGTTGTGTTCTATATTTAGGTGGTTAGTAACAGCGTAATTGCATTATTATCACATCAGCGTGCATGTTAGGACAGCCCATCAGATTCTTCAGAGCTAAAGAATAACTAACCAGAGAAGAGAAATTGGGAGAAAAAGCCTGACAGCAATTTCTGTAATGTTACTTTTATAATAGCTGTGGAGGGGATTCATGTTTCTTTGAATTGAAGAAAAGCTAATATGCAATGAATGGCTCAGGCTTTATTTTGCCATGCAGTGTCACCCTTGTTCATCTGCCCTACTGTGAGCTCATTATATGAGTATCAAGCAGCAATTTTCATCTCCGCTGTTTCTCCAGCACTAGGCTGTATAGGAGGCATCTCTCTCTACTCTTCATGGAAGCTGCGATTTAATTTTTCACTGAATAAAGAGTGGGATCAGATTCTCTGATTGCTATAAGGCTTCACCTCTTATCTTCAAGTCACTGACAGAAGTAGACTGTTAAGTTGTGACAAACTCATTGTCAAAAGCATAATGGGATGGCATGATAACACACGAATATTTCATAAGTCTTCTAATGTCTTTGTGGTCTATTTTCTAAAGATTGCAATTGCCATTATTTGTTTACCACAATTCTTATTGAAAGTGCTTGCTATGATATTCAGTTCCTTTCAAGTAATTTTCAGGTGGAGATAGTATAATATAGTAATCATCTTGAAAATGTAGTATGTTTTTTTTTTTAATTATTATTATTTTTTTACCTACTTCTTTGCTATTGAGCAAGTGGTGTTTATTTTTTAATTAGAAAACAATTGAAAATAATTCCTCTGTTTCACAAAGGAAGGTTCTTCGGAATATTAAAATATTTCCACATTAAAAATAATAATAATAATAATTCTACAGCAGTTTAAACACTTCCATCATCAGAACTATCACGCAGATTCAGTAGCACGAATATATTTGTCATTAGTGACTGGATTTATTGAATTTTCTCTGATCACAGCATATGTAGCATAAAAGTTTTCTCTAAGGCTGTATTCGTAAGAATAAATAACTCTAACGAAGTAAGCAGAGTTGTTAATGTAGTGATGCAATCATTCACTTACATTGAAAATAACAAAGAATGCTGATGTAGTATTGATTGGATTTTTTATTTAGCTTGAGTTGCCATAGAAACAACAGTACACATGAAATCACACCTCAATTAAGAATTTCCTAGCAATCTTGATTCTAACAATCACATACCATAAAAACATAGTATTCTAATATGCTTATTAAATGCTGAAGAGTTTGATAAATATAATGATCACTAGAATTTTAGTTTGCTTCCAGGAGGGTAAGTCCAGCCTCAACACGTTATGAAAATCTCTTTCAATCTTGAGACAGGAAAAGTAAAAACAAATCTTCACCAGGCAATATTCTAGAAAAAGCTGTAAAAAGTAAGAAATATTGCTGTCTTTGCACGTGCTGGAATAAGCATAGAGTCAGATGGTAACAATACTTTCTACATTTGACTGCAGAACTTACAAAAATATTACCACCCCTTCTTAAATCAGGTGCAGATCTCATGTCTAGTGACATGTGAGTGACTGCGGTATAAATAAAATCAGAAACCATGAAGGATATTAACTTTGTGTGTGTTCTTGAGAACTTGTGTTCTTGAGAGCTGTGTGTGTTCTTGATTGTGTGTGTTCTTGAGAACTAAATATCCATTTAGGTTGTTTGTCATGCACTTGAAGAGCTCTAAAAATAGCTGAATATCTGAATTTTACCACTCTACGGGTTACAGAACTGTCTTGTTAAAATATAAAACCATTTATGCAAGAATATAACTAAGAATTTGTTTTGAATTGGCTGATTTCAGCTTCTTTGCCTGTCCTGTTCAGTAAGCCAAACACCTCCACATGTTGAACGTGTTACTCTGTAAGCTTTTGTATCAGCAGACCTAAGAATGCAAAGCTGTAAATGCACTTGTAGGTACCCACCTTATCTTACTTGAAATAAAAATGGATTAATTAAGGTATATAAGGGTCAATTTTTTTGTTTGTGAATAAGGACTTTTATTTGTTTATTTAATTTTATTATTTTATTTTATAAAGATGTAACAATTTCTTACCAATCCTAAACTGATACTAAACAGTTTAAACAATAACAACAACAACAAAACTCAAAATATAATCATAAATCAACAATAATGTTGATGAAGAATTGATAGCTAGAAATCAAGTACTGAGTTAAGCACATAGGAGAGTTACTTGAACATATACTGGAAAAAGTAAGGGGAGAAGAAGGTCGTACAAGAAACCTTGGAACCACTGCTACTACTCATGCAGTCTCAGAAAGGCACAGGCACTGCAGAATTAAGTTTCATAATATAGCATATACTGTAAAAGGTTAAAATGTAATTACTAAATTATTTTTCTTAATGCTATTCAAAAGTATTTACCTTGCTGATTACAACCTTCATCTCCACCATTCCACAACTTTCTAACTCCCTGCATGTCTTTAACCTCTTTGATCTTCACACTGTTTAACAATTTTGGGATTACTGACATAGTTTGCAGTGATTTCTGAACAGTGATACATAAACATTTCAGGTATAATAGATTTATTCTATGTGATGCAGCAATTATTTCCTGTCCTCAGGTAATTTTAATAATCAAATCCAACTAACCTGTTTGCCTTCAACACAGTATGAAGTACTGGCTAAAGATTTCTAACAGATTATATTTCCCAACTCTGTATAATAGGACTTTCTTGGTAAAGATAGCATTAAACTGCAGCCACATTTTCTAGTATGACCATTGTACCACATCTGCTTTTTAGTGCTCACATAAGAAGCATGTTCAAAAGGGAAATCAGGAAATAATATTTGTTTATAGATCAAACTAGGCTGAAATAGAACATTAGTGGCTGGATAGCCACTGGATGATTTAGTTCATTCTCTCTGTGTTGTTATGTTTAAATGATGGATACGCTTATTTCAAACTGACCCAGTTATGACACTTCATACTATGCATTTCCAAAGTGATATAATTCAGTATCCTCTGCACAATCCATTAGCTGCTTAATTAATTGCATTAATGACATTGTCCAGCATTTGATGCTTAGTAATAGAAGATTAGGTCAAACAAAATTCAGCCTAAAATCTATTCATGTAAAAATTCAGTAAAATTATCCCAAGATACCATCTGCAATGTGCTCAACTATGAGTGTCTATATGGCAGACTAGAATTAAATCACTCTACTGAAAAATGCAGTTCTAAGAAGTTTTGGTATTAGGATTGTATACTTCCTGGCTATGTTATTATTTAGGGTAGAATTTGTTGGGTGGTTTTTGTTTGTTTGTTTTCCATCATTTCCCCTAACAAAATTAAAAATTAGGAGAAAAAAAATAAAAATAAATAAAAAAATAAAAATAAAAAAAAGAGTTTTGGGACAGAACTTGTTACTGTTGTTTTGACCATATAGACTTTTCTGCCTACTCAGAACACCATTTTGTGAAAATTCATTACTGCTGCATGGTTGTGTTATGAAAGCTCATTTTCATAAGAAATTCAAGAAAAAATTAATATAAATAGAGTTTAATTCTTTGCAGTTAATACACGCTATTCCATGACAAACTGTGTTTATTTATTTTTCTGTTTTTGTAGTCTACTTACCATGGCAAATAATCCACAAGTAGAACTTTAAATTGAACTTCATAATCTGTATTTGCACTCTCTCCGGACAAGGAGTTTATATTATCAAATTTTAAAAAGACATTTGGGGCATCACAACAAAATAGGGGCTTCTAGGATCTGAACAATTTTTAATATCATTTTTTTTTTTTTTTCTACACAATAATATCATGATTTTGTCTATACAATCCCTAAAAGTTTATTTTGATTATTGCAAAGAAGATGTCAAGTAAAGCCAAGCTGTTATATCCAACAGAAGGCCTTAAGATTTCCCGTGGTGAAATAAAAGGTTAAATAGAGGCTAACCTCCTCCAGTTTAGCTAAAGAGATTGAGGGAAGCATTCTAAAAAATGCTAACAGATCTTAAGGATGTTTCATGTTCTGATGTTAAATGATAATGCAACCTAAATGAAAAAAATGTAGTATGGAGCTAGTGAATGGGATACAGATGAATGTTTGTACAAGGAATAGAAAGCTCTTGCAGTAAATGCTAAGTATAATTTGTATGCCAAATACTATGCTGGTGACTGCAAAAAAACATTCATACTGGCAATTTAACTAATTTTGTGATTAAAATAAATAGCTGATTAGGAACTGCATTGGGAATGTAGGCATGTATGTATGTATATGCATGTCTGTAAAATTATTTCTAAATCATAAGAAGCTTTTATCAATATCTAGAAAAATTTTGATGATGACACCAAAGAAAACAATTTTCCATATGGTGTTTTCTCTCTGGCTCAAAACATTGGTTTTCATGTAGAGCAATTTTTTTTCAATTTCTGTGCTATTCTTATGTCACTAGGATAAAAGTAGTACCATTAGTGATCTTCACTAAGTAACTAAATTTTAGGGAAGCTGGTATTAGTGCTTTACAATTGTGTGATCACCTGCTGTTACAGCAGATGACATTTTCCCTCTTGAATAGCTGGGGGGGGGGGCGGGGGAATCCCATATGGGAATCAATCCTGAGACATTTCCAACATGCAGAAGGCAAGTAAAATTGCATGAACCTGATTTTTTTTTTGTGTTATGTAATATTTGAAAATAGGACTAGGAAACTTGTATGCAATTCTGAAGGTAATGATACAGTAATTGTCAAGATAACTTATTGTATTTATTTTTTAAAATTCAAAGTTCGGGGTGTATTCTCTGAAATGAGATTTTCTTTTGCCTTTTTTTTTTTTTTTAATCTTTTGGTTTGAATAAACATTTTATTTTCTTTTTCTCAGAGTTACCTTCTACCTTTTTTGTCATTTATTCAAAAGTGTTTGTTTCAATATTATGTCTTTGCCAGGAAGAACTTTTGTGCAGTCAAGTAAAGCAGTGTCTAGGATTGTTAGACAGCTTCTACTGTGATATTTTTAAATATCTCAGGTAGACTTTTATTCTGTACTAGTGGTGTTCCTTTTATTTCTGGTTTCATTTATGATTTCTTCATTAAATATAGAATTTCCTGCTGTGCAGTACATGGAATTTTTCATTCTATAGTCAAAGTGTTTTTGTCAGTCCTGTTGTGAGATATTTCAGCAATGCAGGGGTGTCTGGTGTCTGTGTGAAACAAAAGTTTGCAGTGTTACCATTTTTAATATCAGTCATATGTAGTTCTGCTCTCTCTACTGTGCCTTTCTGTGTCTTTATTTCCTCTCTTATTCCCTCCTCCACACACACACCATCCACCACCACCCTGATGTCTCTCTTTCTCTAGAAGATTCATGCTTGTTCAAATTGAGTATGTAACAGTTTCTGATAATTTTTGGTCAGTCGCAAGTTCTACAGTTGCCTGACGTTTGTCACAGTTAAGGGGAAGTCCATGTAATTACTGGAACTTGGATATTATTAAGCTTTTGCAGCATGTAAAAGTCATTTATGAGACATATGTAAAGCTCAAGTCTTATATTCTGTAGCCTTTTTACCACCGTCCTGCGACCTTGCTTTTCTAATCAAGTTAATACCATGGATGGTCATTTAATTCCTAATTAATTTTTTTCTTCCTGTGTTTTGGACACTGCTGTTACCCACAGCTCTTTTAAGTCATTCTTTCAGCTACTCACTTCCATGCACTGTTGTCCACCTAGCTATTAGTAGTGGTAGAAGGCTATACGTTAGAGCAAGCAAGACAAAGAAGTTTACTGACCACAGACCTTTCACTGTTATCAGCTTGACCAGAAAAGCAAATTTTCAGGCAGCTTCTACAATGCTCTCAGAAAAGTGAGGTCTCTCTAGTTATTTTATAAATACTTTCACTAGCTTAATGTATGTAAAATGCATGTATTCTCTCATAGGCATGCCATTACTCCTTAGAATAATTTTATTTACAACATTTAAGCAAGAGGTATATGTCCTTCTTGTAACCACAGGTGAATTTGAATTTTATTATAGAATAGTTGGCATTTGAAACTGCATTTGTGAATGACACATTCAACAAGTTTGACGAATGATAATTGAAATACACTTCATAATTTCCATTTTGTAATCCTTAGTACTTTTTGTTTTTCTTTTTTAATTTACTCTGAAAAATGAAATGCATAGATACTTGGGAATGAGTAAGTAATATAGATTAGAACATGTTCTAAAGACATGACACATTTTTACAATTAAGATGGAGAAAATATGCAAACAGACTATAAGACTATAACAGTCGCCACAGTTGAAGGAAGGTAAGCAGTCTTTTGCTTGAGAAAAATAGAGAAAAGAAAGGGCCTTGATCTGGGATTTGAAAATGTTGCTTCTTATCCTTTAAATCTTACCCTTTAAAATAATATTATTTTATCCTTCACAAATAGAAACTGAAGCTGAAAAAGATCCTGACAGGAAACAGGAGTTCATATTTTGATTTTAGGGTATTCAGTTGTAGGACCTTCTCTTATAAAGTACAAAGAGGAGCTAGTGGATTTTTGAGTACTCATGTAAAGGTCCTTCTGTGGCTTTTTTTTGTATTACTGCAGCATAATGTATTTTTGGCTAAGCAACATACCCTGCCTTGAATAAAATTTTCAATTCTTTTTATCATCTCCCCTAGACCTGATGTATAAAAACAAAAGAAAATCAGTCCTCAATAGACTAACTGCCATTGCTGCGTTTGTAAAGTGAAGTAGAATCTGAAGATTAAAATTGGGAAACCTTGATTTTTCTGCTTCACCAACTTTGTATTTTTGTGCAAAAAGCAAATTAAGCTAAAGCAACTGAAAAGCTAATGATAGATGATGCTCTTGGCAGAGATATATTTCTAAACTAAAACAGCTGTGACAACAATGAAGTTCTGTGAGGTTTGTTTTTCTTTCCTTGGATTATTTTTTTTTTCAATAAATTAATAGAATTTTAACATGTTGCATAGAAGCAGTATTTATTTATTAATGGGGAAGGTATTTGATGGGATTTTTTCTAGATGTACAATCTCATTGTTTACCAGTGCAGGACACGCAGGAACAGTGCAAAGCTGTACCAAGGATGTTCAGAATGGACCTTAGGAAAAATTTCTTTACCATAAGGGTACTCAAACAATGGAATAGGCATCCCCATGAGATGGATGATGCCCCAGGCCTATCAGCATTCAAGAGGCATTTGCTCACTAATATGCTTTAACTTTTGGTTAGCCCTGAAGTAGTCAGGCAGTTGGACATAATGATCTTTTAAGATCCCTTCCAACTGAACTATTCTATTTTGTTCTGTTCTAAATCCAAAAGTTTTGTATGAATGTGTAAATATCAGTGATGACTTAAGTTGTGTTAAAGTGAAACTGAGTAATTTTTTCATTGTTTCTACAGTAGCGATACTTCTCAATATCATGCCCTTTTATTTACTCGTCCTTTTTTTTCAATGGTCCTAAGTTGAATTTTGTGGGAGGAAAAAAAAATAAAAATATTTTGAATGTAATTCAACTTACGATGTTGGAATTTCATACATATATACTTTTCTATAATACTTGCTTTTAAAATGAAAAACAAACAAACAAAAAAAGAAAAATCTCATTCTGCAGAACCAAACAACGTTAGGATGGGATAGTAATTTGAAGTAGGAATTCTCCTTATCTTCCTTGTGGTCCTGTAATCAGTTGTCATTAGTAGTACCAACCTGTCAATTGACATGATATTTCAATATTGATACTACAATATCAATACCTGATAGACTTCAGTATTGATCTACTAGTGTCAGTTTGCATTTTCAGAGAATAATAGAATAGAAACAGAGATTATGCCTTGTTGGAAGGGACCCACAGGCATCATTGTGTCCAACTCCTGTCCCTATACAGGACTATCTAAAAATAAAAGCATATGTCTGAGAGTGTTGTTGGACTCTAGCAGGCTTGGTGCCATGACGACTTCCCAGGGGAAACTGTTCCATTTTTTTTCTGGGGATTTAGCACTACATATTAGATATATATTGTGCATACAGAAAGCTAATGTTCCTCAAAATTTTTTTTTAGCAATAAAACACCTACTTAATAATATCAAGTCATGTATTAAATGTTACCATGTTCTAGAATCAAGCCTCAGGGTTTCAAGTCACATCAAGCGATGTTAAAGAAAGGATTAATCTTTCAAAATGGAGGGAGAAATTGAGAAATTGAAACACAAAATGTCATATAATTTATAGCAGGACTTTTGATCGTGTTCTGTTTCTAAAATGATTGCATTTGATGGTGGTTGATGGACAGACATTGCAAACTACTCCTTATGAATGTTTTCATATTTTCAACTAAACATATTTGTCTATACTCTATGAATACCATAACCAGTAAGAATGTTGCCTAGAATGGTTGCAGAAATATTTGTAAATTATTAGCATTTATTGTAGAATATTGTAGAAAGGCTAATTTGCTGTCATGAGCGTTCAAACTGAAAATCTGATGCAAAGACATCTTTGTACATCTCTGTACATCTACTCAGAGAGTAAAAATGCAGTAGAGTCAGACCTCAGTCTTAAAGTCAGACTTTTTTTTTTTTTTTTTTTTTTTTTTCAGTGAATGTTCTCTGAATAAGGTTGGTATCATTGCATTATTGGACAATAATTTGACAATTTGACAATCTTTTCGTGTGGGCCATGTGGAAAACATTGTTTTCATTGTGAGGAATTGCTGAAAAGGGTAAGGTGGCACACCGAAGAAAAAAAAAAATGAACATACTTCTGACTTTGACTTCAAGAGCATTCTGGAATCCAAACTGAACTTTTCATATCTTACAACATAACAAATATGACAGGAAGAGTCTGAAGACAAAGATGGATATATAGAGGAAAGCAAAGAAACAAGAGATGTGATCCTATCTCTGGTCTATGCAGCATAATTTTGCAGAATTTGCTGTCACATACTGGAAAATTGAGTTAAAATTTGGCATGTATCTAGTTAAGAATAAAGGATGTTGTAGGAATAAAACATGGCATAATGTCCTGGGCAAACATTTTAAATATGAGGTCTTGAGTTAGAAAGAGAGTGGCATGGTTTTACCTAGTTTGAGTAAAGTGAAGTTTCCAGCAGAAGTCATGCCAAGGTGGAGAGAAAGGAGAAAGATGAGACTTAGATAGCTGCAAAATACTAACTTTAAGACATTAATCATAGTATTTATAATTTACTACTTTATAGAGGCTTTTCTTATATCACTGCAATTCATAATCCCAGGGCAAAACATGTGGGTAAGGAATGGAAGTAAAAGATTGTATGGGCAAAATGAAGTCCATTCTTGGTGTAGTATTATGAATTTCTATGTACATGTACAATGTGTTGTGATATGGGATTCTTCTGAAAGGGTAGCATTATGCAGCAGCAACGACTTTCTACACTCTTCTATGCTTAGCTTGTGACTGCATTGTTTCTCTTTTAGTACTTTACAAAGGATATTGAAAGAGATATTTTGAAATATCATAGCTTCATAAGTTTTCATGCAGTAAAAATACAGAGGTAATAGATAACATTTTAGAGAGCACTTACCGTAAATGATGGTTTATTGTTTTGTTTTGTTTTTGTCAGATAGGTATTCTAATGTATTATTTATGACACTTTTTTCAAGCTAGTTTTACTGAACAGTCTTGATTTTTCAACTGCAATATGAAACCATGCCTAATCTGGCAATAAATGTCATCACAAATGGTGTATTATTTGTCTGTGTAGAGGTGTTTTGTCATACTGTGATTGTCATGATGACAACTTAGTTACATCACAACCAGCATTTGCAATACTACCCATGCTGCTCAAACTACAGCTTATGTCAAATATTTAATCATCTGATTGGAATTAGTTTTACTATTGTAAAGCACTGAGTTTGCTGGGCCCAAAGTACTGTACTCCTAATCATCTAGGTGTGTAACCTGTGCATTCAATAGTTTTGTTGTTATATGTAAATGATAGTTCATTCAGAAAAAGCAAAGTTCCAAATCATGCTCTATTGCTTAGCTTTGTTACACTCACACCAAAAAGATTATCTTGTGTCTGAGAACAATGGTTTACTTTCTGGAAGCACAAGATATGTTCTGTATGGGTTTATTCTCTCTAAGAACTTACTTTTTTCTCTGCTTTCTTCCTGCATCAGTTAACAAGGGTGATTCTCAACACTTTGTTGTAGTAGGGTTCGACAGGGTGAGCAGTTGTGCTGGATTGTGATGCAGCACAGCAGGCTAAGCTAAGAAAACCATTAATGCAAGCCATGGTGTGGTGGGGATTCAAGATTAAAAGTTAGTTCAATTTTCGAGTCACTGGGAGGGCTACTTAGAAAAGGTCTGTGTCCTGTGGCAAGCAGTAACTGTAAATAACGAGAATGTGTTTGATCTGACTGAGAGCTGAACTTTTGCCTTCCTAATGCAGCATGGAAAGCATATTAATATGCTGAAGATAGTGATTGTAATCCCGTTAGCATGTTTATTTGCAGCTGGTGTTTAACACCGTGCAACAGTGTGCTGTGCAGGGATGACTGGTTGGAGACTGCCTGCCTGGCAAGATATCTTGTCTGTGATATGTCTTAATCTAGTCATTTTGCCTCCAAAGTGAAAAGAAAATTTACATTCAGGAGCTAAAAATAAAATCTTTTCTATTCTTTAACTGTAATCATTCCATTTAGACTTCGTGTTCGCAAGTTTTTCTTTAAAAGAACTCAGTAATTCCTATTGCATTTCAGACCTATCAAATCCAGAATGATTTGTGTAATCTACTAAAGTTCTTTCTGGTATTTTAAAAATCCTCATCCTATCTCAGTTGACCTGAAATATGTAAAAACTCACATTTTGTGGTTAAGCAGGAAAGAATTACAATAATGTCAAAGTCTATTAAAGTAAAAGGCTATGTTTTTTGTTACTTAAAGGTCACTGAAGTCTTCTGAGAATCACCTGTGTTGCTGTAATGTGTTTTCAATCTTCAGATTTTCATGTGAACATATACTGGCACATTATATATTCAAATTTATTGTGAGTATTGGGGAAGACCTATTAGAAAATATTTCATGTTTAACATCTTTATAATCCACTAAGTTGCTATTACAGCTTTCTACAGCTTTTTCCCTTCAGCAATTATTAAACTATTTTTTTTTTATTATTATTATTTATTTATTTATTTTGGTACAAAATAGTAGTAACTTTAGGCAATTATAATAAAACTACTTGTTGGGTACTCATTAGATTATTTCTAATATCTTAAAGAATTAGATGCTTGAAAATGAAACAGTCCAAGGAACTGATTTTATTTGTTGGAGAGCTTCAGAAGAAATGGTAGCTGAGCAGAGTTCCTGCACTGTCCAGCAGCACTCAGGCCTCTCTGGGCCCTGAGGGCTGGAGTGGGCCATAATGGCAGCGCTCAGGCTCTCCCCTGCCCTGCCTATGGCCCAGGACTCCATTTCAGCATGCCTGCAGGTATACCTGCCAGCTCCAGCAATTCTGCAGCAGGGCCATACTCCAGCTCTCCACTGCCCTGCCATGCCATGGGCACTGCTGAGCCTTTCCATGCTGGTGTCCCAGCCTGGCCTGGGTGTGGGCACATTCCTAGGGCGGTGCATCCAGGCCTGCCCTGCTCCTGGTGGGGGCTGTGGGATGGGCCTTCCTGCCAACTCCAGCCCTGCCACCACAGGGAGCCGCCTCGGACAGTTCATCACTTGACCATGAGGTCCTGAGCTGGACCTGATGAAGGCTGTAAAAGGACCAAGTGTTATCTAGGTATATCTCCAGTGCCCTGAGGGACTTTGCCTTGAGAAGCTTTAAATATTTTTCACAGACTTCGCCTGGAATTGCCATCTTTGACTTCTTTTAGCTTGAGAATGCCTCACCCATATGAACCCCTGAGCTTGGAACTGCCTCAGCCAGTCAGCAAGAGGGAGATGTCTGTGGTTCCCTGGAGGAAATTCATCCTCCTTCCTCATGGGAGTTCAACTTCCTCATGAGGAAGGGAAGAGAGAACAGAAGGAAGGCTGCTTGGGGTGAAGGTGTAGTAGCTGCCTGCCTGCCGTGAAGGTTTCATTAGAAACTGTAGTTTCTTCTTGGCTCATGCTGCATGTTACTATATATTGCCAGAACAGGTGAAACACTGGAAGATTTAGCGTTTCTCTCCCAGTCCGGCTGAAGGAACTGTTGCTGGGACCCCTGCAATAGAGATTCCTGTGGCTGTCCAGATGGCATCTGCCCATCCTGCTTGAAAAGTTTGATTCCTCAAGTGTTACCCTACGTGAAGGGCAAGATTATTATTATATTATTATTATTATTATTTTTAATTATTAACAAAACCTCTGTCTGTGGGCATTTGTTCAACAATATGATATATGCACAGCAACATCAGGTCACTATGAAACTTAGCTCCACTTAGGACATGTTGGGGAGAAAAATGCCAAGGGCTTCTATCTGCAATACTCTGGAGAAGCTGTATTGATATGTTGGTCTTTGTTCCCCAAATGAAAGAAAAGTTGAGCTGTGTTTTGCTGGATGACAAGATTTTGTGAAGAACATCAATTTCTGTCTCCAGGATTGCTTTGATTAGGAAAGTACCTTATTATTATCCTATTAGCCTTTGAAAATGTTGATTTCAGGTAATTTTCACAGATCACATTGACATTATTCTACCACATATTACGCTGCATTTGCACAAATGACATACTGCCACAAGCAATTAATCTTTCCTATTCTAAATGAATAAATATTCCAATGTGTTAAATTCTCTTTAAATAATAAACATGCGATGGTTGGTGTGCTGGTTTAAACAAAAGATACGTTTCATCCCACCTTATTTCTTGACAGATAACTGACCATTACACTGCCTTGTTCTCTTTCATGATTATTAACAGCTTAGACATACTTCTTGTAATATCTCTCGCTAAATAATTCTAGGTTCACACGTTTGCTTCATTTATAAATTAAGCTATCCAAAAGTGATAGCTCATTTCTCCATAACTAGAATCTGTCACCTTTAGGGGCAATTTATCTTTGCAGCAACTAACCTTTAGGCATTATTCCTCTCAGAAACTTGTATTAATCATCCTTGCCAGTTTCCCTTTCAGTTTTTCTCTTCCCGCAAACTTCTGCTGCAGTCAGAACACCCACCAAGCTTTCAAAATATTTATACTACCGGTTTTGAAGGAGGAAGAGTTATCTGCCAAATTGTGTTCTATTAAAACTTGATTGTGTAAACATCAGTTGTCAATGATTGCACACTGAAAATTCAAATCTGACCTTTCTTGTAGAATAGGGGATGGTTTTATAAAGTCAATCTATATGAAAGATGCACATACACATAATCGCTATGAACTGTACTCTGGGAGAGACACATGCGATAAATGAAAATGAATTTGAAGCAAGATGGCAAAAAGTAGACCTATTATTTTTTGAGTTTTCCTTGAAATAACCAGAAGGGAAGAAGCTATCTTGGCAAGATTGTCTTTCCAAGCTAGCTGCTAGGCCTTAACGCCAGTGATTAGTATAAAAGAAACCTATATTTCTGAAACATTCCTTTCCATTCTTGTCTACTGTTCAAAGTGTATCTGTGGTTCCTTGGTTAACTGTGACATGGAGGGACTTTATGAGGGCAGATTAATGTAATTGTCACCTTCTACCTTGCCAAAGTTATAAAGACAACAAGCTATGCAGAGATGAGAAACTTGTGGTGAAGGTGTGATTATACAGACTGCAAAGCTGACTTTGTGGGTGAGGAGGCATACCAGACTAACACACACATTTATGTTTAGGGTTCCTTTTACATCCAATAGTTAAGATGTGCTTTAGAGAATTTAATGCTGTTCTTGTAGCTGTAATTCACTCCAATGGAACATTTGCAGTTCATGTGCTCCATGGAAGTCCTTAAGATACTATTTTAAACATTATTGAGCTAGGTGCTGTTGGCAGTGGCATTACTTCTTTTATATTGATTTAAAAAAATAATCAAAAGGATTTTTTTAAAGCTTCAAACAGTCTGAATGATTCACATGCTTCAGCTTTGACATGCTGTCTCAACAAAAGCTAATTCTCTTGTGTTAGAGGCTATAAAAGAATATTTTTTTCATTGCTATGTGCATTATTGTGAAGAAAAGAGCTTGTGTAAACTCACATAAATGAAAGTATTTTTTCATTAAATTTTATACTCCTGGTGTTCGTGATTGATGAATGGCAAACGACAGAAAAGTATGTAAAAATAGAGCTCTTAGATTTAAGATGACATGAACTTAACGTTCCCACACCAGTCCATCATCATCTGTGCCTAACCAAAAATTTATTGGTAGTGGCTAAGTCTATCCTTGAAAACCATCAGTGTAAGAAATTGTACAACCTTTCTAAACTATGTATTCCATTATTTACTTCTTTGTACTTTGAGAAGGTTTATCCTAATGTCTGTCTTTACCTTTCTTGCTGCAATTTAGGTCATTCCTATTTTTCTTATCAGTGGTAAAGATCTCATTATCCCCTTCTATTTCGTTGAAGGATTATATGAATACTGTTATCCTGTGTCCTTTCATTCTTTTCTTTTCTAGTCTAAAATGACGATATCTAGTCATACTTCTTCTGCTTTCTTATTCTATTACAGAAAATTTGTTCCATGATTACACAAAGCTGACAGCAGATTCTACTGTGTCTCAGTGATTTGTATACCTTACCAATAGTTGATCATCAGTTGATCAACTCATTGGTTGATCAATGTTAAGTTTGTTGTATAGTCCCCATTTATTATATTGTTTTTTTCCTCTACTTTTTTTTTTTTTTTTTTTTTCCTGCTGACTTTTCAGGTGTATGAAGAGCAACTTCTTTAGTCTTTTATTTATGGCATGAACTGTTTTCTTATTTGGTCTTAGTCATAGCTGCATATTCCAGATTGTTTAAGCTAGTGCTAGAAGCTGTTCTCCTCAAACGACTGTTCTAAAATGCATTCTTAGACTTCATTGTCTGGGATCAAATATTTTAATTGTCATGTTTAAAACTGCCTAATACTGACAAGTTCCTTGCTTCAGCTGGAAGATGCTCAGTGTATGAATGCCGCAGTGGCATATTAAAATTACCTTGAATTCTTCACTGCATTCACTTTGTCTCCTAATCCTCCCATGAAATATTTCCAATGTGTCTAATTTTCTTACTCTTTTCCAAAATAGTTTTCCTTTAGATTTTTTTTCCATGATCATACCATTCACAGGTTATTTTACATACATTCCCTGTAACTGTTAGATGTGTAAGCTGTAGTTTTTATTTTTATAAATGTTTCAGCATAATGTTCCAATAGTGATTCATTTCCAGTTATCAAGGCATGTAGATTAGTTCAGTTTTGCAATCAAAATATAAGCATTTCCATAGAAGTCCAAATGCAGGTAAGGAGGCGTTCCTTTTTGCCCATTGGCTGATGATAGAATAGACTACTGATCAGCATCTGAGAATAACTCTTCATTTTTCTTTTGTCATGTTAATCATTATGGTTTCTGACTCCCTAGAAGATGAAATATAGAAAATGCCACTGCTTTGAAATGAATCCACTCTGAATTAATACTATATTGCTGTGTCTGTTTAAACAGACAGAACATTATTTAGGTTTGGTGAAGGTGAAAGCACTTTTTTTGTCTGATTATTTTTCCCTTGTCCCTGACAGAATAGTAATTTTTGAAGATATATTGGTATACTTTGCCCAATTTGCAGATCCAGACATTACCAGTCTTCAGGCTTTGAAAGGGTAACGACAAAGAAGTGCTTATAAATCTTGTGTTAATTTAAGATATTTAGTCTTCTGTCTCTTAGATTGATATATTTTGGCACTTTAACTAACTTCTTATTAAGTTGCATGTTGTCCTGTGTGGAGGCTTTAAACTAGATAAACCTACACTGAAATTATGTTACGTGGCAGATTTCAGCAGTAAATAGATTCCAGCTCTATGTTTTATGCATCACATATGTTGCTTATGATTCAAGACACACAATACATGTTTCCAGGGTTTCATGTATTGTAAATAAATGTAAAACAAGCTCCTTGCACAAAAGTGATACAAAGTAATCAGCACCAAGAAGGCTAAGAAGCTAAATGGTACTTGGAAGACTGTAATTAATATTGTTTGCTTGCTAGAACAAGTCATTAAACTACTCCACCTCTTTTGCTCGTAATTCAAATCCAGCTGAATGAAAATAGTGTATGATAAACACACTACTATAAGTCCCCTGGTTTAATTTTGAACATCCTATGTAGTAGGAGAGGAGTAGGAGAGGCAGAACTTGAGAAAGAGTGTGCAATGGTTAAAGAACTGCAGCAGCTTAAAACCTGTCAGTGGTCTGTTTCCACTGATTGTAAAAAAGGAATAGAAAGTATATATTTTTTCTCTTTTTCTTATTGTGAACTACCTTGGACAGGTGGAAAACAGGCCTCCCTTATTTTCTTTGCCAGCATTTTTTTTCCTCATACTCAGAAAATCAACTCACAAAGTTCCTGGTACATAAGACTGGACAGTGAACCTAGTGACTGCTGCAAACTATATGTTCTAGCCTTGTCCTCACTTCCAGTGTCTCCCTAAAACATTATTCCTTAGTTTGTGCTATAAAAGCTACTTACCTCAGTAGTTCACTTTGTTTTCTCCTGTCTACCTTCTGGCAAGCGCTATTCTTCCACCAGTGTTGGAAGAAAGACGTCTCCCTTTGGTTTTTGCCTACCAAGGAGTTTACTCAGATTACTGTAGAGTTAGCTCAAATACAGAACTCTTCGGCTGAATGCTCTGCTTGCATGTTTGGAGTCAAGACTGCTACTTCAGTCTGGGTCTTTTTAGTTCAAGGCTATGTGAAATACTTTTCCTCCTGTTCTGGAGTTTCATATTTAGACAGCTGATTTCTTCCTGCCTCTAAATTCAGAATCATTTGGGACAGACGAGATCATTTCAGCTATGGCAAACCGATAGAAGAGAACAAGCTTCTGTGGTGATTTTTTTTTTTTTTTTTTCTAATTGTGAGAATGATAGAAAAATAAAATACATTTATATTAAATTCAAGTTGACTTAAATAATATTAAATTTCTCATTAGATATGCAGTGTGACTAATGAGGTTTAATTATTTTTCATGAAAGCTAAATAAGCAACTGTAGAACATCGCAACAACTATGCATACTCTGTCAATTTTTAAGTGTCAGCAATGCAAGAAAATTAAAAGGATTAATGCAGTTTATTTTTCTTCTGAGGTAGCTGAAAAACTGTTTTGTGCTGACTTGAAGCTCTTAATATTCTTGACAGCTTTTTGGATTTTTTTTTTAATTTCAGTTACATCGGTAAATTTTGATCTTTGGTTTAGGTCTTTATAACTTCTGCAATGGAAGAGTATTACAAAATTAGCTGTGATGGTCTATGCAGGACAATAAAATATATGTCAATAAAATACAACGTCAGTACTTCTGACATTGTCAATCTACTTGATACTTTCTTAAACTAGCTTAAGAGGAAAATTTCCAGTACAGGAGAGAACTGAGAAGATAGCAGTTGCTTATATCTTCAAACAAGCTATTTTATTCACAAAGCACCACTTTATAAAGTCTGGGATTATCACAAGAAGTTAAGCATTGACTTGACTCTTTTTAAGACAGTGTTAATGAACTTAAGAATGTTTCTGCTGTTTCCAGAAGCTGAATTTGCTCTTCTGGAAGTTTAGTGCTTCACTAGTGAATGTAACGAAGATGCAAGTTCTGCACAATTTTTTTATAATTGTGCTGTCGACTTTCCTGTATCCTACACATCACTGAGTTCCCTAATTTCAAATAAGTGGCATTTCTAACAATATTCCTTTGGAAGGCTGATTTCTTCAATCATCTAGTCCAAGCTTTTCATATATTCTGATGAAAAATATTGTCCATTATTTCATTTTCCCTTTTCCGTCTAATTTCCTAAGCAATACAGTATACCATCTGGCAAAATACATTCTCCAGCACATTTAAGTAATCATATAATGCCTTTTCCATTATTTCTGGTCCCATGAGCACTTAAGTTAAGTGATGTAGTTCTCTCCCTCTTCCCCCCCCCCCGTTAATGTTCAAGGGCATTTATTTATTAGCAATGAGAGTTTTCAACCTCAAATATTTATGTCAAAGATATTAAACCTGGTGTTAATACAGAATTTCTGATGTTAGAATTTTCTTTCTTTCTTTTTTTTTTTTTTTTCTTTTTGTCAGGTTTCTTATTGGCTGATAGGTTGCTCCACATGTTTTGAGAGTACTTCCCATTTTAAAAAATATTCCTTGTATTTAACTGATGTGAACCATTTTTCTTCCTGATATTTCTCTGTACTATTGGTAAACTGGCTTTTGTGTCCTCAACAGCTTTGTAAAGGGCCTCCTATGTTTTTTGTAGGCTTTGAGTGTGTGTTTTGTTATTTATTTTTCTCATTTCCTTGTATTTAATCTCAATTTGTCTACTTGACTGTGAATACTGCCATCCCAGTTTCTATTAGCTTGATTTTCCTGAAGAGTTTTCTAGGAAATCCATTGCCAAATATTTCTTTCCCTCTGATTAACCCTAAGAGGTTCCTTCTTTGTTCATTCCATTGGTATTAATCTTCCTCCTTTTGTATTTGTGTATTTGGGTCTGTTGAAGTGTTGAAATTACAGTTTTCTTGTCATATTCATAATGTTCATTGCCATAAGCATTGGTGGTATTTATTATTGGTGATAGTATTAAAAACTCCAGAGAGACAAAAAATAACAATTTTCCTTTGCAGTGTAGTATGATAGACAGTAGATGTAGAATGATAGACAGTATGCCACAATCTTTTTACCCCAGAACCATTTAATATGTTGTTATGTGCTTTTATGAACTTTGCTTAGTGAATAAAATGAGTATGTTTATCTCTGCACTTAGGGGATAATGATTAAGCGAGATTTATCTTATACATTGATAGGAATGGAAGGGTTATAAAAAATAGAGATTGCGCTTGGGTTTTGTATTGTTTATAAGTATATAGTATAAGTATATAATAATAAGTATTATATAAGTAATAAGTATATATTTAGTGTTTTTTGTTGTTGTTTGTTTTTATTTATTTATTTATTTATTTGTAACCAGTACAGTTAGGGACATAACATCTGAAGAAAGGTTGTATAGCCTTGTTTAAATAAACATTTCAGAATCCTTACTGTTGCATATAAAAAAAGGAATCATACAGGCATGAAGGCATCTTCTGCATTGTATGGACACAGTTGCACTCACAGAAATGTTTTTTATTATGTCATCAACTTTAAGTAAGAAAAAAAAAAATAGTTTTTTGTTTGTTTGTTTTATTCATTTAATGAGAGCCTGATCCAGTTACAAACCTCATATGAAGTACCAAGTTGCTGCCTACATAGGTTTCTGAAATTGTAAAGCAAGGAGAAGGGCTAAAACCATCCTGGAATGTGATGCATTAATTGCAGGGTATTTGCAACATTTTTTTTTCTATTTTGATATTTACAATATATATATATATCAACATTTACATGAATTGGGAACTCAGCTTATGTAAACAAAAATATAAAGTCACTACTTCATTTTCAGTTTTTGCAAATGCTGTGTGTTTGTTATCACAGATCCTTTTCGTCTCAAACCTTCTTAGGAAGTTAAGTCTAGTTCTTCTAGCATGTCAGTAATTTTTTAAGAGAACTCCCTTTAAAGAATCTCACTGTTTTCAATATTTTTATCAATCCCATTTAGGCAATTACTGAAGCAATATGAATTGTTGAATTCTGGCTTGACAGAACTCTTCCCTAGGAATTTTTATTTGGTATTAACGTGCTTATAACATTTGGACAAGAATAGCATAAATAGAGTTTAATTTACTTACCCAGACTTGAGACAGACTGGATTTGATATGTTCATTTATTTCATTATTTAGTAGTATTTCTCTTCTGGTTTTTGCCAAGGCCTAAAATTAACTGGCCATCTGTCTATTTTACTACAAAGCAATATCTGCTTGTCATTTTAGGCAGTTAATTTTGTGGCAGAAATTCAGAGAATGTGTTCTCATGTTCTGATTTATTCAGTGACATTCTCAGAATCTAGCAAATCCTATCAGAGAATTAAAGGATACTTAGCAGAAGAAAAGTGTCATAAAAAAATATTCACATTTGCCACTACTTAAAAATATGGCAATGGCATTCTTCCATGTCAAACCACTTGGCCAGATTTATTCTGAGTAGCTCAATTTTTTATTAGATATTTCCAGCAGAAACATATAGCATGACTGGAATATTTATGCCTGTGAGTGATTTTGTGTCTGCACAGTACAATAACATGAGAAGATTCTTCTCCCATGTAGTGAGTAGTGTAGACTCACATCCATTTTTACATTGTCATAAATATGTCATAAAAGGTCAGAAATGTGTGCTCAGAAGCAAAAGGGTAATGAGATAATCAGCTATACTCCATTTAATTTCCCTAAACTGACAAGTTATTTAAATTCTTGTTTCCTAACAAGGTTTGAGGGGTATTTATGGATGGAAAAATACATCTGTTCCAACAGAATTCCACCTTTGATTTTTCCTACTATTGTAGTTTTGACAACTTTAAAAAATCTTCCTTCTGATTTTTCTAGTTTCATTTTTGTTAGCATATTTAGCTTGGCTGCACCTGTCTTTATCAGAGTAATTTCTGTACAAATTATTTCAGTTAAAATTATGATCAACAACATTCTTCATAAAGCTGCCACTAATAATTGGTGCTTGATCTTTTGTCCTTTATGTGTCGGTACTCCCACTTTCTTGCCATCAGTTTGAAGTCTCAAGTGAGCTCAAAGTTAGTGTGTAACAACTCCCCTTCCTCTTGCTTGACACAGATATCTCTGCAATGCATAATTCTCCTACAGGGAGAATGGGTAAGGGTTGCCTCTGCTTTTTCTTTGTTTAAGTCACCATTTAACCAGGATGTCAAACTAGTAATTGGTACTGCCTATTTCTAATGAAACAGAATCTGCAGAGCAGCTGAAAGTATGTTGTGCTGCAGGTTATGGTGTATATTTAAGAATACCTGAGCTAACTTTAAATGTAGTAACACAGAGACTAGAAGCCTCTATGTAGCTTCACTTAACATAATTTTCCCTTGGGGAAACTTTTATTTTCTAAACAAGACATTATAATTTCTGCTGGTAATTGACTTATTATATATGAGATATATGCATCTCTACCTGTGCTGTGTAGACATAAGGGCTTGCTCAAGGTTCTCTGTTGTGTTTCTCTGTTGTACTGTATGCATAGCCTGGTGTCTTGGATTGTCTGAAGGTTATTATAAAACATCTTAGACTTGTCAAAGATTATTCTTGCTAGTGTAACATAAAAGCTCCTTTTATAAAGCTGGCATCATCAAAGATCGGTTGCTGAATTTAAGTTGAATACAAACTTGGTTATTTAGTTAAGTGTATGAATTAGAAGTCAAAGCATATCATCAGAAAAGCAAATATAATCTGGAAATTAATAAAGAGATGTATATGCCTGAGATAGAAAAACAGCTGCTTTAAATCCAAGAGAAGATAATTTTATAATCAGAAAATATTAACATATACAAGAAATAGTATTTTAGTATTTATTAGAGTTTAGTTTTCTTAGCTGTCTTATTACCTCACTGAAAGAGAATATTGTCACATGTCTATAGAAAAACAATCAATGTTTCCAGTTAATTCCAGCATGGTAGAATTAGAAAGATTACATGAGAGAAAGAGAAAAGACAAAGGGATATTAGAAAGCCACAAATAAGTGAATGGTTTCGGAGCAAAGGTGTACTGTTGCTATGTTTTTATGTTGTTGTTTTAACACAAACCTACAATGTCAACAGTATGCTGATTGGTAGTTATTTAAATCTGATGGCAGGAGATATTTATTTCTAGAGTGTATCAAAAATCTGTAATCAAATTCTTCAGTGATGTTCACAATAAAAAAGGAAGTAGGTGAATAATCCCATTTTTGAATTAACTTCTAGTTTTGTTCCAGGAGAAGGGCAGACACCTCTCAGCACTCAGTAGTAAACATTTGTATTTCTAATAACCCAGCTGTGCTGGGTTATTAGAAAGGAGAGTGGTGACTCAGAACTTTGCACAAACTTCTCTGTGCAAAAGGATATTTCTACAAGAAAATTGTAACCCAGTGTAAATGATGAAAAGTGGAAATTATAGAAAATGTAGCTTGATACATTTTGTGTTAGATTGTATTACAAAATAATAATGAACAATTTATTGAAAATAATTTATTGATAATCATTTTAAAGACTAAGTCTTCATTTCCATTCAAATTTAGATTTTAATTTAGATTTTAATTTGCTAGGTGCAAATTTTAGGTTAAAATTTCTTTATATTCAAGAAAGGATGCAAAATTGACAACTGATAACTTTTCAGTTATATCTTTAGTTCTTTCAAATTATTCTAAAGGAAAATTATTTTCTAATGACTAAGGTATAAAAGTCTGAGGCTAGGAAGCAAAAATATGTCTACTTTATGTAATTAATCAAGTACTAATTTAGACCTACATCTTAACACATCTTAACACTTTTTTTTTTTTTTTTTTGACATGGAGTGACATTGAGAAGGTTTATGTGCTCAGTTCTTGGAAGTTTGATGCCCAATACAGTGAATCAAATGAAGGAACGCCAAAGCAATTTTCCCTTCCTCCCTCCACTATCAAGCTGAATTTTTCTGAGGTGTTGCAAAAAAGAATCAAAATAATTTCTTTTCATTTATATTATAACAACACTTTGCAGGTGTCCTTAGACTCTAATCAGCCAAGACTTTCACATATGCTACACACTGTGAACAGTCCATTTGTAGTTAATTGAGTTTCACCAATTTACTCCAGCAGAGAGTGAAACCCTGTTTACTGGATTTTAAATTCAATATGAACACATTAAAATACAAAACAGTAGTTCTAGTAGCTCTATTATGCATGTTGTAGGCTTTCTCAATTAAGATACATCAAATTAGATTTATTTAAAGATAAAATCACCTTCTGGGGCATTGGGTGTGTAAATGAATTAAAAACTAATTAAGTATAGGTCTCTGGAGACTTACATTTCTTTTCCCTCCCCCTAAAATTAGATATATGTCTAAATAAGAAGGAGATGTGAAGATTAGTGATTACCTCAGGGTTGTTTTTTATTTACTCTGAAAGTTCCCAGCATTTGCTAACCTGTTTCATCATACAAATTTTTATTTCTGTTTGGCTTTTTAGAGACTGAAATACGACTCTGTATGCTCCCAACACTTTTATTGTTGCTCATGTTAAATAACACCCATTTAGGCAACTGTTTCCTAAATAAGGTGATAACACTGCAATTGAAAATTTCCAGAGAAATTGTTGTAAGCCAAAACTTGACAGTGTGACACCATCAATGACAAAAAGAAAACACCAGAACTGTCAGAAAAAAAAGAGTTTCATTTTCTTAGATGCAGTTGTAGATGTCTGCTTGGAGGTAAGCACAGTTTTAACTGGCTGAATGACTGTACAGAGAAACCCTCATTACTCTGGCAATTAGTTTAATGTTAAATTGAACTAAAATTAAATTTATAATAATGTAGTGGGCCAGATCATAAGAGATTTCAGGTCAGTAGGAACTAGGCATTCCATATTTCCCAGACCTTAGGCCAATGTCACCTTAACTAAAATTATGTAACTTCTAGTGGAAGATGGCACACACTTATTAAGGATCACCATTTTGTCTGCACCTGGAGGATATAAATCTATATAGTCAGATTTAAAAAGACAGATATTTAAAGTGGTGTTAAAAAATCAATCTCATGCAATGAAGCATGGTGAATGATATAAAAGAAAGATCTTATTCAGCTGTGTATAAAATTCCTGTGTGTTGGATACTGACAGGAGAGGCTGGAGAGGGGTACAGACTGAACGGAGAGTAGCTGCCGTGGTATTTGCCAAAACTGGAGTTGGAGGTAGCTAGTTCATAGTTTGCATTGAGTTCAGAGTCATTTGATTACTATCATGTCTGTGTCCATGAAAAGCAAATAATGAATCAAAGAATCACAAACAGTGTATGTCCAAGAGTGTAAGTTGTGATTTTTCAGAGTCACTGTGTGCATTAGTTTGAAATAAAATTACAATTCTACATGGACAACACTTCACTTTCTTTCAGATAGCATAAACAGCTTGCTTACATTTTGATCAGCACTTGAAGCCTCTCTTTGATCCCCATAGGTCTGATCAATTTTTACTTACTTGTGCCATAGGAACATCAGCACTTCCAATCCCTAATTTAAGATCTTGATAAGAGCACAGTCTAAAAATCACAGGAAATCCTCAAATGGGCAGTGTCATTGGAAAAGTTGGCATTTGATTCTAATCCCAGAGGGAGAAAACAAGTCTATAAGGATATATTTGTCCCCATTTTGCAATCACCTTTAGTGACAGCAGTGTTCGTAATGATGGTCTTGCTTGGCAATGGAATCCCAGCTCCCCAATAGCTATTTAACTTTCTCTTGTAGCTGGTATATTGATACAATGTTTTATTTCATTTCCATGAAAAACCTCTCAAAAACTATTAGTTGTTCTGTTACAGTGTGGGTTCCTATGGCAGTACCTTTCTTCTTAGCTCTTAAAAGCTCAAATACTTTATAGTTTAACTACTTGTAAGACACTTGCAATAGTTCTGGTTGAAGTTTGCAGACCACTGGCATTTTAGTCTGGAGGGAACAGTTACTGGTAGACTAGCACACTGATGCTGGGATATTGCTGGGACAGGGATATATGCTGGGACAGGGATATTTCTTTATTAAGATAACATAGCTCTGCAGATGGAAATGCAGCAGGGGATCTGCTTTGTAAGGAATGCTCTTTAGTGAGAAGCATCTGCTGGCAAATCTTTGGCATGCAGCAAGGCAGCAGGAAAATAACTCAATGAGGAGGCTTTCCTGTGAGTTACTAAGAGTTGATTCTTGCAAGAACGTCAGGGAAATGCCTCCAGATCTAAATCAGAGAACTGGAATGAGGTGTAGTGGCATCTCCACCCAGACTGCCTGAATGTTTGAATTTTAGTCTTGATGTCTTCTCTTGTCCTTATCCTTCCAAATACTCCAGAAGCTTTGCAGATTCTAGTAGTGCACATGGTCTATGAGTACCAGCAGCAATGGACATAAAATAGATACAGAAAATTTTCACCTTAATGTAAGAGAGTCCTTTCTGAAAATTTTCTTGATGATGCTAAAGTGCGCTGTGCCACTTGACTGAAGTCAATCACTAATAAAGTTGTCTTTATTGGTTTGGATTATTGTATATCATGGACTCTTTTGTTGCATCAGACCTATCTTCATATTTATATGCTTAATAGTCTCAAAGTGTTACATTTACATACAACTGCCTATATATGTCAGTGTTGACCTGTGAAGTAACGTAATATTCATGCTATGCTTTGGGATATAATGTAGGGTCTTAAGATACCAAAAAAAAAAAAAAAAAAAAAAAAAAAAACGTAAATTCCTATTCTTCATGTGATTATATGTGATTCCCATTGTTACTATAGTGTGTTTTTTAATCTTTTATGTAATACTTTAAGAGAATCTGTTGAACAGAAGTGGTAACACCATTAATTTTGTATAAAGCCTCAGGGCCAGATGCTAAATAATGTTTAGTAATGGATTTTACAATATATTTATTGAGCTCCTTATGTGCGCTTTTCACTCTTTTTCAATACTAATGTTATTATACATTAGCACTTGGATGTTCTTCCTCATGATACAATAGCTATGGTAGTCTGCCTGCATAGTTTTGAAATAACTTAATCTAATGCTTGTTGAAGACAATAGAAAGATTTCCTGGATGTAGTATCACAACCTCTATAAAAGATTAAAATACCGACCCACCACTTTTCCACAAGCCTTTATTCAAGACGAACTATATATTCTTGCACATGAATTATCTTAAACATATTCTATCCCCCAACTCAAACAAAAAGGCAAACAGATAATTTTCAGTATGCCTGAAATAAGGTTTATACTGGGTATAAGGAACACAGAGTGAGGTATTTCAATTGTATTTTATAAAGTTCAGCAGGCAAATGGTCATAAATCATCATTCCATAAGGCAGGAGAAAAGGCAGTGTAATACAAAGCCTAAACAATGCTGTTGAAAGCAAGACTTGAAGGTCTCTGACTCAAGTTTTATTTCTGATTTCCTTGTAGCCAAGTGAAGGGTATTTCTGGCTCCACAAGATAAGCATGCATGCCTACAGAAATTAGGAAGTAAGTGGGCATTCAAGCTTTCACTCAGTTCTGGGGACATAATTGTGCACAATATTGTCAAGTCTGAGAGATCAGGAAGACCTCATTAAAATATCTGACAGTTGTTAAGAATGAAAATTTATAATCAGGCTTTTCTTTGTGTATGTGCAACCACCACTTAGGATCAGGGAAAAAAAGTTACCGCTCTTTTGGTAAAAGAATTTTCAGTTGGAAGTCCAGTCAATTATTTATTTATTATTTAACTTAATTACAAACTCAGCAAAACAGCAACAGGAACTCTTCTGCGTTAAATAGCCTAGCAGGCCTTCCTCATTAAATTTCTATGATAAGTTGTAGATTGCTTTGTTTTGGTCACCTAAGGATTTGCAATTCTTACAGAACTGATTTTTTGAAAACTGTATGTCAAATGTTTGTTTAATATATATGTCTTTGAGATGTCCCTGTACTGACAAGTTTGACAGTATATGGTGTTGGCATCAAATGGCACTTCTTTATTAACTTTTAATTTCCCCTGCCTGAATATATGTGTATTGTCTTTTTTTTTTTTTTTTTTTTTTGTAAGGTAGTGGTTTGTTCTTGCTGATGCTTAAACATAAGTATATTAGATTATTACTTCAGTGCCTGTGACAAGAAGCGTGAGGTGCAACAAGATTTATATTCATTTGAATTTTATTTACCTTCTAATGGAAATGTCCTTGTAGTATCCTACAGAAGGAGAAGGATGAAAATGCTTTTTATATTCTCTAAGATTAATGCCAACTGCTCATTTAAGGTAGATGAGACTTCTGTATTTTATTACTATATCATCCATTTGACTGGTCTAATATTATAACAAAGATGAGTTTCTCAACCAGCAAATAAGCATTCTGTTAAAGAAATGTTCATTTTTCAGGAGTGTGCTTCATTCATTGTACTATAAATATACAAATATTTACCACATATGGTTGTATTTGTTCAGAAAAATATCCATTGCCATACAGATTTTCAAGATCTGTTTGATAATCAAAGGATTTAAGTGGTGCTGAACTAGCATTAGGTATGTACATTTATACCAAGGAAGGAGAGTTTTGTTTCAACTTTTCTGCGACATTTCAGCTCTGCATTAGTTAATAATGGATCCACCACAAATGGGTTGAATATTTACTTCCTTAAGACAGTCTACATCAGTCTGTCTAAAATGGAGACCATAGGAGGAGGGAGAAAAAGTGCACTTCTTAACATGTTTATCATGGGAATCCTGTTTCACAAATGAGCTGCATAGTTCTTAAGCACTGCCTTTAGCTACCTTTTTTCTTCATGCAGCTATCACCAAATTTATAGATGGAAAGAAGGGCTATTGCTTCATCCAGTCCATCATCCCTGACACTTATTCTGACATTTATTCTCTAAAATATAGTTTCTATTGTTGCATTTTGCTTAGCACTAAAAGGTCTGTAATGGCTGATCTACTCTACTGCCTGGAGCCATGTGAATAGCAGCCTCCTTAGACCTCAGACTCTCTGGCTTGACTTTACCACAGTGCTTGTGGCACCTGCAAAAAGATTTTTCAGCTCTGGTGTAGTAAATTAGAGTGTTCTGTGTTAGTAATGGAAACAAAAACTAAAGAGAGTGAATTAAGACTTGCAGCACTGTTATTATTGCCCAAAGGAAAAACTGTGAGGGTTAGCAGATGCTGCCTCTTCTTTGTGACTTTTTTTTTATCAGTTTCTGTAAATGTCACCACTTGGAAACTGAAATATAGCCGTAGCCATGAGCAAGACCATTTAGCAGGGTTGTGCAGCAAATATAAGTCCATGAAGGCATTTGAATATGACTAACTTTGTGTCATTTTTCAGAATAAGAGGAGCCGGTGGCAGTTTAATGTGAAATCCAGTATTAGATTTGGCTCATTGACCAGAACTCTGACTTTGGCCATCCCAGGTGAAGGTTCAGTTGCTAATGTACAGAGAGCCATGCTCCTCCTCTCTCTGCTCCAGCAAATCTGGAATATGTTCACATATAGCTGTTCCAGTGGGAGGGTTGAAGAATTCCTCCATCCAAAATTTAACCTACATCTGTGTGTCCTGTTGCCAGACAGTAGGCTGGATCCAACCCCGACAGCCATCCAGCTGGACTGTTGCCTTTTCCTTGAAAACAAGGGGCAACAGCCAAATGGCTGTGAACGGTGAGCGTTGGAGGCTCACTTCCTCAGAGGAGGTTCAGCTGGAGACTCACCGATGCCTATTCATGCATGGGATTTTTTTTTTTTCTTTTTTTTTCTTTTTTTTTTTTTTCCCGGTCACTGCCCCATCAACAAAGTCTGCAAGACTGTTACATGACCAAGACAGCTCTTGTGGCTGGAGAGGAGCAAAAATCCTTATTGTCAGTAGAGCCATCTTCTGTGGGGGAAAAAGGGAAAGTTTGAGTCTTGATAGAAAAAGGAGAGTGGTGACTCAGAAGCACAGGGACAAGGTGTAAGCAAGTGAATGTTGGAATCTCCCTGAGTTTAACTACAATTACAAAACACTATAAAAAAAAGTATGTTTACTTTTTCTCTTTCTCCAGCAAGATTAATTGAAAAAGTTTAAGCGTTTCTAAATCACATTACTTGTCTCAGGAATCTGAAATAGTAATGGTGTGTCTTTTTGTATTTAATTCAAATTGCTTGCATATGTGTTAGCTGATGCTGGCATAAGTAAATTGATTCTCTGTGGTGTTTCATCTTCTTGGTTGTTTGGAATTCAGCTTAATTCTCAATTTGTCTGCTTTATGCAGGCATGTATATCAGCATGAAACTATTCACATTCATTTTCTCCCTGTCTATGTGATGCACTTCCATATGTGGATTCACATTTAACTAATATACTAAGAGAATTTCATGTACCCTGAAGCTGTATTGACTATATTATTGATTCTGTACTGTCATTTAGAGTTAGGCTTAGTTTTTGTCTCTGTTCTTATATCCATCAGAGAGAATACAATATGATGAGGATTTAGTAGATAGATTTAACAGAGTCAGACTCTTAAGATGTTTACGTGACCTAATTATTTTACTACTGTTGGTTCTGATTTTCTTTCTCCTAACCAATCCCTCTCTTATTAACTTTACTATCTTTACTAACTTCTTTAATAAAATATTCATTTATGTTATTATATTGCTACTGAATTTGGTACTCACCTGTTAAGAGCTCTCTGACAAAAAGAAAGGTGTTCTCTTCCCCTTTCATCAGTGCAGAGACCTTTTGTGGAAGCAGCAGTGATTCCTACTTTTCAAGAATCCATACTCCTATAGTGAATATAAGCAAGTGAAATTGTATTATCGATTGGTGTATTTCCTTTGTAGTGTTATATTTTCTTGGGATTGGAGTCAAGTTTAGATTCACAGTATGGAAACACGGGGTACAATTATCCAAAGGGCTTAACACTATCTTAACACTATCTTTCTTAACTTATTTGTTTCCATAGGCGTTAGCACATTAGCATCAACATTTATTTCCAAAATCAGTTGGAAATCATCTTCCTCCTCCTTTTTTTTTTTTTTTTTTTTTTTTTTTTCATTTTTCTCTTGAACTGTTGTAAGTTCCATGATACACCTAATCTTGTTTTCACTTTCATACCGCTCCTTTATTCTGGGATAGCTCCTGACTTTCTGTTTCAGATATTTGAGATGAAGCTTCACAGTTAGAATATCAGTCATACTCTGGATTATCAAAGAAAATCAACTATAAGGAAATCTTGACTGCAGAAATGTATGTAGTGGGAACAGCTTGGAGCTGAACTAGCAAGATTTGAAGCTTCAAAGAATGGAGGAAGAATAGAGAGGGTCAGTAACTGGAACAAGCTTAAATGAAGTAGAAACAGAAAACTTCAGAAATTTTTATCTGAGGCACATCATAGATTGGAGTAGATATAGAAGAAGAAATTACTTAGAAAGGATAAAGGACCCGGGGTTGTGCTAGGCCAACAGGTGGAGTAAGGGAGTATCCAGAGCACTGGATCTGCACTTGTGTAGGCTGCTTTGGAACTTGTTGGACTTTGAGGGAATGGGTTACCGTTCAGCTTCTGACTAGAAAGTAGCAGCCAATTGGTATCCACTGGCATAAGCACAGAGAGGTGAATAATCTGACACCTGAAACTTGCATTAGCTACAATCCATAAGTAGGTTTTCCTTTTTTCTATATATAATATAAATGTGACAAAGCAAAGAAATATACTTTGTCTGGCTGGAATCAGGAAATCAATTTTATGACACTAAGAGTTACAAGATTAACCTTCTTTTCTTTTTAAAATATTTTGTATAGCTATATAGATATATTTATTTTATTTTAAAGCAGTGGAAAGTATTTGAGGAAAACAGCAAAATAAAGAAAAGAAAAACACAAAAAAAAAAGAAAAGAAAAAAAAAAACAGAAGCAATATATTGAAGCAAGGTTAGAGATTAAGGAGAATTTAGGTGTGTTCCAAATATTACTTAAATACTTGAGTAAGTTTTTGATAAAGATGCTGAACACGTATTTGAGACTAGTATGGACCACATGGGAATAAGAGATTTTTTTTCTGTCCAAAGTAGGATCCAAATTTAAATTATATTCTCTACTGAAATCAGAAGGTTTGGATAACCTCTGATATAAAGTAACAGCACACAGTCATAAGTCCACAAGACACAATTTTTAATGGATCTGGCAATTGTACATAAGGAATGGAAAAAAAAAAAAAGAAACATAGCCCAATAAGAAACAGAATGTAATGACAATCTCCTTAGTGTGACTGCAGTACTACAAAAAGCTGTATTTTGGTGAACCTAAACCTAAAGTAAATGAGAGAAGAAAAAAAAGGACACTTCTGATCCCAACATAGAATATGTCAGACCAATTCAATGATCTCTGTAGAAGAGCAATAGCAGAGTGAAACTGTTTTTCTATATGATAGTAATATAGCAGACCTGATGTAGCCATTTTTGATATAGTGCCATATTTGTTATAGTGCTAAAGTGTAGGAGAACACTATTCAGTTAAAGTGCTGAATAACAGAAGAAGTAAAAGGTAGATAAGGAGCTTGGAGAAGAGTGTGTAAATTTTTATTTTGGAAATGGGAGTCAGTGGGTTGAACAGCAGTTTCTGATATAATACAGTGTTTTGAGACTGGCTCTGGGAGAGTTTGCCAGATTCGATTGTGAGAACAATTTTTTTATATTTTTTTTTCCCACAGCAGTCCCAAACGAATGTCTTTTTAGATGGTGCTGTGCGGCTATACTTTCAAGCAGGTTTCTCATCCATTCTTTCTTGGACCAGCTGAAAGAGCTAGAATAGGTTCTTCTCTTTAATGAAGTCTTATGATTTTGACATTGTAATGCTTAGAAACAACATGAAACAACTCTTTTTCACAGTGTGGGTCACTGTTTGGATAACTCCATATACATAACCAAACATTTTGCAGCAGTGGCTTGATATGAAATATACGATATCTTTTTCATGCAAAAACTAATTAAATCTGTTGCTTATATTAATTATCATATTAATTTAAATTAAGCCACTGTTCAGCCGTTTATATATTATGTCATTTCTACACCTTCCTGCAACAAAGAAAACCTGTCTTCAGTTTTACCCTTTATAATCACCAACTAAAGAATTTTTTATTTTTTATTTTTTTTACAATATCCAGCCTGAAAATTAATGACAATACTGAAGGAATGGCATCTGATAACAAAAAGTAATTTGCATAAGCTGCCTGCTGGAATGAAAGTGCATCTTCCTTTTCAGATCCACTGTAAATGAATATAAGCTAAAAGATTAGGTTTAGCTCTTCAAAGCTACCTAAGGGATTCATGTCTTTGAAAATCTCAGCCACAATGTGTACTGTTGTAAATGAGAGCAAAACAATTTACCGCATAACAGCATGGGGAGAAAAAAATTAGCATGTGTAAACAATTTAGGAATGAGGCTGTTCTTTGGAGGGCTAGCTCTGTTAGCTTTATCATAATAGCTTTTAACAGTGCATCTGGAGCCAAGAAATACCTATATACTCTGATGTGCAGCCGTATCCTTTGGCAACAGGAGAACTCTTCCACCTAGGGAGGTAAAAAAATGAGATACCTGTGGAGAGACAAATATTTTTGTTTTCATTTCAGTCCCTACATCTGGGAATATGGAAGGATCACAGATGATAAATAGGAATTTTTCATCAAGTTTGTGGTTTGGAGTATAACCAGAAATAGCAGTTGTTATTGAATGCCGTCAAAAATGAATTGGAGGACATTGCCATATCCTTACGCAAAGACAAATGGGATCTTTGTTAGGTGTTTAAA
Organism: Oxyura jamaicensis; assembly: GCF_011077185.1. Lineage (NCBI taxonomy): Eukaryota > Metazoa > Chordata > Aves > Anseriformes > Anatidae > Oxyura > Oxyura jamaicensis. The sequence continues at coordinate 1,297,329 of NC_048901.1, read as the reverse complement.
CATGTTTTGTTTTTAATATAGCAGAAGAAATTTCATAAAAGCTGTGAGACAGGGAAAGAAATCCATGCATCTTTGTCACACCAAGTAAGGAACATCAACCAGAATGTTGCAAAACTTGCTGCAATTTAGTCAACCCAGTTTCCATAATTCAATGAGGGGTAGTATCTACTTTCTTCCTCCCATCAGAAGTACATGAGGAGCAAATATTTTAAAACTGCTCGCACAGCAGAGTTAGAATTGACTGACACATTCTCAAAGAATTCTCATTTAATTTAATCTGCCGCAATTCGTTCACTCCTTTAAGAAAATCTTTTAAACTAAGCTGCTGCAACCCCTTCTCCCAGAAAATCTGTTTATAAGAAGCTCCTACTGAATCTTTTCTGCTTTTTCCACAGTATGTTTATTTCAGAAAGATTTCATGTTGCTTTCTCTCCTAAATGAATTTTTTTCTGCACAGCTGTTTTATGTTATTTTGTATGTGCTAGTGAACAGAGTACCAGTCCATTGTTCAGCTTATATTACTGGGATTTATAAGGTTTGGTATTTTTTTAATTGCTTCTTAGAGGGTGCTTGCAGCTGCTTACATGTATGACAGTATCTATTCATGTCTCTTTATGAACAAATACTATGAGATTCAGTGTTACAGACTAAAGTGCAACCTGAAGGAGGCCATTTGTTTTTTCTGTGTTTCAAACTTTGCTTTTTCTCCACATTTTTCGAAGTTACAGGTGGAAGAAAGGTGGGACAAAATGTCAGCTAGTAAGGAAAAATATGTAGAACATGGCATTGCCTCCTCATCCATTCTTCCCTGGACGTGTCAAATGTCATGCAAAACAGATGGCAGAGGAAGCACTGTGCCATGGGAGAGCTTTTGATATTTGGTGCAGACTTTCAGAGCAAAATTGTCCAGTCACCTCATCAGCAGGCAAAATGCCATAGCAACAGATGAGAAGGAGTGTGAGTAGCCATATATCAAATCTGTTGAGCTGAGACTGTCCAAAGAGCTTTGGGTTGAAATAAACAGCTTGTCTGCACTTGGTGCAACAAAGGGGATAGGGAAGATGACTCAAAGCTAGATATGTCCTTCCCAGTTGTTATGCTACATGTTGACTTTGGAAAACTGCTCTTCGGTATAACCTAGAGCAGCATAAATATAAATCTCCTTTTAGCAACAGGATTTCATGGTAGATTGCTTCCCAAAATATAGGTCTGCTCTACTGTCTTGTCTTACTAGCTCAGATGTTAGCTTTGATGGCAAATTAAACTGTAAGTGGGTTACTTAGGAAACCACAAAGTGAACATTCATTTAAAAAGCCCATGTTTGTCAAACTTTTGTATTAGCCTGTCAAGTCTTATTGTTGTGCAACTACCAGAAAAATAAACTTTGGTTTCATAACCAAGATTCTTTCAGTCTATTTCACTGCATGTCAGTAAAGCACAGTGGTACTTGAGATTCTTTGGACATCTTCCTTTCTATAACTAGACATGTTTTGTATTCCAGGCTTGTTGATAAGCATTTATGTTCAATGCGCAATGGGAATGGTGTTTCATCTTTGGATAGTCATATCCAAACAAGAGAGAAAATAATATCTACCTTACATGCCATATATTTTTGTTTAATAAGACTTTCTCAGTGATAAAAATGGAAAATTTAATGGCATTTTCCCTAACTGTAGGGCTTTCAATCTCACTTTGGTTGTTGCAACATGGTATTAAATACTTAATGCTGTTCAGAAGCAAAGCACAAATAAATTCACACTGTCTCATTGCTTCTTCAGACAGTGTGAAATTTCTTATGGCACCCTGTTCTAATATTTTCTCAAGTATGTCATTCTAACTTTATTGAAAGAGCTTAAAGATTTTCAAGATTAAGCTTGTATGGTTCAGTAGAAATGTAATTTGCCTCAACAGAAATTGCTATGAAGAATTCAAAGAATTAAAGAGAACATGCAAGTGTTGCTACAAGCTTTTGAAGCATTTTATAAAAGGATGTAATTTTCAGTGAAATTACAAAAATTTTCCAGAAGGATAAGTCAGAGATCAAAAATAATATCACTTGAAAATGTTATTCATCTGAGAAAACTGTATTTACTCCTTTCCAAGACATATTCACCTAAGAACATCTAAAATGGTTCTGAGCAACAGTTTTACTGTTGAATTTCATTATTTTACTATGAATCTTAGCATCTTCTTAACATTTCAGCTACCAGCTTGCAGAATCATCTTATTTTGATAATTTTATTTTTCATTAAAAAGAAAGGAAATCACTTTCATCGCTTCATAGAAAAATTATAAAGTATGCTAACCCATAAAAGAAAAAAAAACAGACACCCTGGAATGAAAAAGTAAAAATAACTTCCCCTCAAGTTTGACATTAAAACCAATAACTTTTGAAGTCTTGAAGTATATTATTTGAACAACTGGACTGGTAAATACACTAGCCATGCCACCTGCTATCAGAACTTGACAACAGAAAGTACATTTCTTTTTATTTCTTTTTTTTTTTCTTTTTTTTCTTTCCTTTTTTTTTTTTTTAACAAAGATTTTAAGAGAATAAATTATTTTACAACGTAGCCTGAGAATCTCTGCAAGCAATGACATAGGAATGTAGATCAGTACAAAATTTTGCTTGCTATTTTGTACAGAAACAACTTTGTTTATTCTTTTGGAATTAATTCTCAGATTGCTCAGATAACCTTTTTCTTCACTAGTTCAGTGAAGGATGTAAACTACAGACAGTGATTCAACATACTGTTCTGAGGTTACTTTCTCCAATCTGTATGTTACTTCTCTTCCTTTTGCAGTCACAGACAGGGAGATTTTTATATGAGGAAATTTAATGCTATGGAAGAAATACAAATTTATTTATCTATTTACTTTGTATTTCCCTCCCTGCCCTGTTTTTGAGCAGTTTCACTTCTACCTTGCTGTAATTTCCTTGCCATGTTGAGTTTTCTTAAAGTAACCCAGCCAGTTTGTGAATATTTGTCCAACAAAGGTGTTGAGTTTTAGTTAAAACAAAACCCCGAGACTTTGACAGTAAAGTTTCAGGTGAAAAGTGTTTTATTTTAACAAATGAGAATGCTCCAACAGAAAGCTTTTCCTTTTTTCTAAGTTGGTGGGACTGATTCACAATACTGGGTCATTTCCATTGATTCCAGAACTTTTTGTAAGCACACTCCAAAAATTTCCAATTATCATCGTAAATGATTATGTTTCTCCTTTGTTGAGCATTACATTGATCAGAAGAATATAGAATTTATCACCTGAGAATTTATCATTGCTTTTACTGACAGTGGGCTTCTCTTTTGCAATACTGTACTTTTATTTTGTATGCGATTTTTTTTTTAAAATGCACTTTTTTTAAAAAAAAAAAATTTATGATTATAGCATCAAGTGTTTTTCTGTATTTTTCTGTATATTTACCAGAACTTGGAAACCAGTGCCTTTTCTGAACTATTCATATCACATAGGCGGCAAAGCAATATTCTCATACTTGGTGTCCTGGTGCTATACAAATGATTTCTAGAATCTGTGGCCAGATTTCATTCACCTGCTAAGGATATGGAACTGTAGAAAGGCAAAGGGAAGAGAAATCACTCATTAACTAGCTGAACAGTTACTCTCTTTATTTGCTTCTTTTTACTTTTTTTTTTTTTTATGTTATTGTAAGGTAATTCAGCGTGAAAAGTTGTGCCGCGCATTTCTTTTTAGTCTTAACATTGTAAGGGCAGGTAAAATCCAGAAATGCTTTCAAGCCTCTCTGCCTCTGCCCATCATGCCTGTTCTTTTGTCTGGCTGTTCTGAATCATGGAGGAGATTTCTCTGCTTCTTCATGTTCAGAAGCAAATTTTGAATTGAATTTGGCAAATGGTTTCTGGACTATCACTTTTTTTTTTTTTTTTTTTTTTTTTTTTCCTGGGAATGCACAATTCCCAGGCAGAACAGTATTTCTGAAGATGCCACTGTGATCTCTTTGTCTTAGCACCAAGAATCACTGTTGAAGGAGGTCTCACAGCTTCCTCTCCAAATCTTTAGATTTCTCTTTCATGTGTCAACTGCTGCTTAACAGTCTACAGAGCTTTGGTGGTGATGGTGCTCCACTTATCTAACCTTTTGACTGAGGATTTTATTGCTGACTTCTATTTTCTTTCTAAAGACTTGATCGCTTTCAATACACTTTTTCAAGACAGCTCATCACTGGCCCAATTCTTCTTCTGTTATGCATGGGTAAAATAATAGGAGATGAGGCAAACTCAACACTGGGGATGTTTTAAAATCCTAGGCAAAAAATTTCTCTGCACTCTTCTGTAATCAGATCATCCAAGAAAAACTTCTCCATTTAAACTTCATCTCTTTGTTTATCTCAAGATTCCTTAACAGAAACCATTCTTTAATCAAATGTGCTCAATTTTGTCACAAGAAGAGATGAAATCTGTGAAAGTCATGATCATTCTGCCAGGAATAGGTCTAGGTTTAAGTATATTCATCCATAAGTCAGATTAGAAGCACGATCAGTCTGCAGAGACCAATTAGTCATGTGGCTATATTCTTATAACTAAGTGATGGCCATGTTTTGTTTCATGGCTGTTTCTTTCCTCAGAAAAACCAACAACAGCAGACATTCAGAAAAATGAGTGAGGTTTTACAATTGAAGTAGATTTTTTTGTCTGGCCAAGCAAAACTTGATGAGAGCAACAAAGAGCAGAGCAATATTGATGAGACCCTGGTCTAACTACAGGGATGAGCATCCAGGCTCTCACATCTTTTAGGACTTTCACCTCTTTCCCTGAAGCATTGTCACTTCACTCTGAATAACAATACAGATACTGGTAGCAGATCTGTAATGGTTATTTAGAAAATGGTGAGGAAGAGTAAAAGACATTGCCCAACCTATGATTATTATCCCAAATTTGATTTTGACGTACACTGAAAAGGCTGCAGCTTTTGTATGTGGTCCTTCTGAAGAAAAGAGCAGAAGTTTAGTTTATGTACTCTCCAATGTATTCTGGTTCATGCACTCTGTTATCAGCTACAGAGATTCACTTTAAAGGGATAATGCTGTGGATTTGTGTTGAGGTGACTTTTTGTGTCAGCACTTGGAAGTGGGTGGCATTTCTCAGGTTCAGTACCAGGTCTACTGTTAGATTTAAAAATGTTCATTTGCAATATTTTCTTTTGGTATTATTAGGTGATTAGCATTTTGTGGGTTTTGTTGGAGGTGGTGGTGGTATTTTTTATTTTTTTTATTTTTTACTTTAAATTGATATCTTATTTTTCTTTTATCCTATAAATTCCTTATGGATTTTTCAGGTAAGTTTAGTAAATATATTTTGTGTAGCATGATAAATAAGAACTTACTTTCAGGCAGTACAATGCTAATTTCTGGAAAATTGGTTGCCTGGACTGAGCTGCCAAAGTATTCTGGTTTTAAAGAAAACAAATGTTTCCACTTGATCATGGATGCTAAAATGACGGATTGTGAAAGTTAACCCTATGGGTTTAAAGGGTGAATCCCAAAATCTTCAGAGTATTCAAACAGAGGTTCACTTTCCTCCATGAAGCTTGCCAAGGGTGCTGAATTAGGCAAAGGTAAAAATGCTGACAGGTAAACAGTAGAAAAATGAAGCAGATGGTTTGTTTCTAAAGCAGGTGTACATTGCTAGTCAGTCAATCTCCAAACTGCAGCACTGAGATATAGGAAGCTAAAGGAGTGTAGTGTTAGTACCAATGGAAAATTAGTTGTTGAAAGTGAAATGGACTGCAGGTCCATTTCAGGACCAGGGGAATAGAAACAATCCTCATCTTAGGATGCAAACATGTCTTATTTATTTATTTTTTAAAGCGTAACATGAGATCCTGCAAAGTACCATTGTCTCTTGCACAAAAATAGATATTTTTGTTATCTTTATTTTAATACATCTCTTGTGAAGTGTTCCTGGGCAAGGACAATGGAAAGTCATTTCTTTACTTTCCTTATTTTTTAAATATATACATCTTTTATAAAGTTCATAATTTTAAAAGGCTTTAATGTTGAGTCACTTGAAGAAAGGAATCAATACAAAATTCATGAAAAGATGAGATTTTTGTTGTTGTTCAAAAGTCTTCTCAGTCAGATCAAGTACATGCAAAGCAAACCTGTAAGGGAATGGCTATATTTAATATGGTGTAACTCTGAGTAATCCAAAAGATTATTTATTTCTTTATTTACTGTATTCTATTGGAGCAAAGTGGGAAGAGAAGTGATAATGCCATTAGAGTTTACTTGTAGGTCCACATTTAACAAACTTTGCATGCATGAAAATAAATTCTTGGTTGAGAACTCTGCAGAAGTGGAGACTTGGTTCCCATTCCTGAGACTGATTTGTATTGTAGTTGCTTAAATAATGCTTTAAAATCCCACTGCAATTGGAAATTGTTTATAACAGCAACAGATTTGGTGTTATAAACCAAATATTTTTGGTTTATATATTTTTTTGTGTGTGTGTCTTTTTTTTTTCGGTAAGATGATGTAGCACATTTTTTTTTTTTTTAGTGTCTTTTTTTTTCAGTAGCACAAGGTTTTAGGTAATTTAAAACATGTTTAAGCTTGGAACCTCAGTTTAGAAGAGAACAGCAATCTGAAGCCTCATTTAGTTTTGGATACTTTAACATGCTAGTTTCTGAGAGATATTATGACATAATGGAAAATAAATATGAGAAATATGTGTTGGTATTATTCACCATTTTAGCGCATATAATAACAACATATAATCTAATCACAATTATTTAATGTTGCATTGCTATAATAAGTATTAGAGGATGATATTTTGATAGCATAAATTTGCAGCTGTAATTCATTCTCAGTAGGTGTCCTGCCAGAATTTTAAGTAGCAAGGTAATAGTAAAACATTATATTACTGGTACGTGATATTATTGTCCAGGTGCATCAAAGCCCCAGACGTTGATACTTACTTCCCACCCTGACACAAGTTCATCTTCCCTTCCCCTTTGTCACTTCTGCTCTCGTTTTACCTTTCCCTTGGTCAAGACCCTGTCCCTTGGAACAGCAAAAATTGAATTGTTCAGAAAACTTGAATTACCTTAGATTGAATCATGATGGCTAAACCTAAGATTCTATAGAGGAAGGTTGACCTATCTATACTATAGTATTTCTTTATTTTAAAAGTTATTTGTCTTCTGCAGATGTTGCAAGTTACTGATTAAATCTGAATGATTCTCAAACCAATCTTGGGGCTGTCTAATCTTATTTTTGCCCTTATCCACATTTCAACTTTCTGGCCTTTTATCTATTTATATAGAAAATGTAAACTTTCTTCTTGGCTTTCTAAGCTTTCTTTTTTGCTCACTTGACAACAGTATTTCTTTGTTGTTCTGTCATTTTGGTACTGTCTTGCTAGTTAGGGAGTATTTCTATCCATAATTTGTCTCTGTAAATCTGATTTTATTTTTTTTCCTACAATAACTGATAGCATATATACAGTAATATGAATATTATTTTCAAAAATAATCAGACTAGCTGCCCAGATAAAGAAAAATAGTATGCTTTGATTACATCTACTCCATTTTTCATAAATGCATATAGTGACTAAAGGAAAGATTATTTTTTTCAGAAAAATAAAATGCCATATACAAATTAGAGAATTTTGAACTCGTTGAACTATACAAAACAGAAGCCTTCTTCTAAAAGCTATACTATATTTGTCACTGAAAATAAAGCATGACTCATTATTTCTATATAATATATGATGGATCAATATTTTTAAAACAACTTTGAACTTCATGAACTGTGAATGGTGTTCAGCCCAAGCACTAGCAACAGAAACATGCAGGTATAATGTTAAATAATTTAGCACAGTTTGAAAAATAAGAGTATTGTCATGCATGACTTGTGAATCAAACAAGACACAATGAATAGATAACTTGCTAGAAATTATTTCAGTTATTTTTATTGCTGAACCAAGTTTGATTTGCATGTATATGTGACTTAATGGAACAGCTCAGGTGCTTAGGATTAAGTGCTTCACTTGGTCAAGACCCTGTTTGATAATACCTTGTCCTCTGGGCTATGCTAACTCATTTTCTGGCTGATTACAGTGGTGTATAAGAAGTGTGAAATTGCTTTCCATTGGAATTTTCTCCCTGTGATAGTGATGTGTGCATCTTTTGAAGGTTATCTACCCAGGATTCATCATCTGTGGTGCATTGAAATTCTCCTCCCCATATTTCTTTCATGAACCATGATTTATACATTTCAACTCTATTCATAGCCTCTATTCGTAGCTGAATAGATGCAGCAGTGTTCTGCCTCATTTTCTTGAGTTCTTGAAATTACTTTTCAAGCTTGGACATGTTTTGAGAAGTTTCTGCTAACTCAGCTGTTACGTAGAGGTTGTATGAATTTACTGGAACTTCTGTTGCTAGTGGCATAATTACCAAGGGTTTATCTTTGAAAACATTAGCTGAGGGGATGTAATGAGTTAATTTCCTTATCTCGCTGAGTCCCAATAACATAAATTATTGCTGAAGCCTTATATGTGAAAGGAGTTTACTTAGTGGACCCAACACATTTCACTGGTATCATCACTGTCTCAGGCTGAGCCAGGCTGTTTAACAGACTGAGGAGAGGAAAGGTAAAGGTAGTCCCCGACTCAAACTTTTGCTGTTACATGAAATAAGGACATGGGTACTGTTTGGTTCCACAACATAACAACCCTTTCCCAGATGTGTCAGATAATTTGCAAAGCATGCTGTTGGCCTTGCAGAGGGAGAGTCAAGGCCCAGAGACTTGTAAGTCTACACTTAGCATCTGTGGATAGGGGGAAAAATTCTCACCAGGTGTCTTGGAGAAATCATGATCAGGTCAGAAAGGAAATTATTTTGAGAAGGGAGCTTGATTTCTCAATATCTTTATGGGATTTTCATCTGTGTCCATGTCAGATTTTACATTGAGTCATCATTGAACATTAACCTTAGCCATCTTACCAGGCCAAAGTAAGGAAGCCTGTGAGAAAATGCATGTATTCTGTCCAGCTTATTGCTGATGAATACTATAATGACTGTCAATTGACATCCCATGTTTGTTATTAGGAAAAACCAGATATATGCTTTTCTACTGCATACTTCTGGTTTAATATGTTTATTTTTCTTAGAGAGGGGAATTCTCCTGCAAGGGGAATAAATGCTATGTGGAGGGATTAGAATGCAGCTGGAGTGGTTTTGTTGTTTTTGTTTTGTTTTGTTTTGTTTTTCTCTATGTGATCTGCTGTGTGAAGAGCAGAAATGGTGTTTGCTAAGTCCAGTCTGACGAGGTCTTCGAAATGAGCAGATAAACCCATTACTTTGGTACATGCTGCAGAGAACCTACCTGACACTTGAAAATCTTTATTCCCTGGAGACTGTGTTGAAGAAAGTTGAACTTTGATCTTCTGAAACTGTAGCTAAATCCTAGATGGAACCACATTTGAGGTCCACATTCTCAAGTGATCTAGATCTTTTACAGTTACTAGATTTCTAGCATTTGCATTGAAATGCAAAGTGTTATGTACTACTAAGAACGTGAGCCTGTTTTTTGGCAGACATTTGGTTTTCCATCCAATCGACATGAGACTTCTTTTTAAATAATATATTTGTGAACAGTTTATTCCCAATTCTTCCTTCTTGTACAGCTTTGTAACCTTCCAAGTTTTCTTATAAGAGAAAATAACATCTTAAGTTTTGGGTTCTCATTTTGCCATCTATGTCTTCCATTCTCTGCTCACAAATTCAGTCAAACATGCTAGAAAGAACCATGTGTCTCACAGGGATCCAAAACTTTCTCAGTGCTCAGCAGGAGATCAGCTGCTGACCGAGAATAACAGGTAAAACATAATTCAAGTGCTCCATTCCTTCTGAGCTAGCAGCTCTGGAATTCTGGGAGATGTAAACCATATTGATTTTCCACGTCTCAGTGTAAATTGCAACACAGTCTTATTAAACATTCTGGAAGTCCTTAAAATATTTCTTCTAATGGATATTCCCATTCTTTTTTTCTCTCTAAATATGTATTTATGGTATTCTACAACATCTTAAGCTGATAAAAAATTATTCTGTGTTCTCTTTTATGATTCTCCCCATTCCTGTGCTCAGTAAAAAAAAAAAAAAAAAAAAAAAAAAAAAAAAAAAAAAAAA